>NW_004798267.1:163660-166749 GCF_000002075.1 Aplysia californica | reverse complement strand
TTATTATTATTTATTGTTATTATTATAATCATCATCATCATTATTATTATTATTATTATTATTATTATTATTATTATTATTATTATCATTATCATCATCATCATCATCATCATCATCATTATTAGAATTAATATTACCGATCTTAATCGTCATTATATCAATAAAATATTCTTCTTTTTTTCTTCCTCTTCTACTTCTTCTTCTTCTTCTTCTTCTTCTTCTTCTTCTTCTTCTTCTTCTTCTTCTTCTTCTTCTTCTTCTTCTTCTTCTTCTTCTTCTTCTTCTTCTTCTTCTTCTTCTTCTTCTTCTTCTTCTTCTTCTTCTTCTTCTTCTTCTTCTTCTTCTTCTTCTTCTTCTTCTTCTTCTTCTTCTTCTTCTTCTTCTCCTTCTCCTTCTCCTTCTCCTTCTCCTTCTCCTTCTCCTTCTCCTTCTCCTTCTCCTTCTCCTTCTCCTTCTTCTTCTTCTTCTTCTTCTTCTTCTTCTTCTTCTTCTTCTTCTTCTTCTTCTTCTTCTTCTTCTTCTTCTTCTTCTTTTTACTATTTTTATCATTGTTCTTCTTGATGTTGTTAATATTGTTTTCTCCGTGACGTTTTTAAAAAATCATCATCATCATCATCATCATCATCATCATCATCATCATCATCATCATCATCATCATCATCATCATCATCATCATCATCATCATCATCATCATCATCATTATTATCATCATCATCACCATCATCATCATCATTATTATTATTATTATTATTATTATCATTATTATTATTATTATTATTATTATTATATCATTAGTATTATCATTATCAACATTATTGTTGTTATTATTATTATTATTTTTATTATTATCATCATCATCATCTTCATCACCATCAACTTCATCATCATCGTTATTTTTATTATTATTATTATTATTATTATTATTATTATTATTATTATTATTATTATTATTATATTATTGTTATTATTATTATTATTATTATTATTATTATTATTATTATTATTACGATTAGTATTATTGTTATTATTTTTATTATTATCATTATTATTATCGTCATTTTAGCAGTCTACAACATATTTCGACGCTGTCTTGTTTCTAGGTAATTTTAAAGAGACTTTTATGCTAAGTGGCTGTGGACACGTAATTTTTTTAATATTAACGTTTAAATAAGCATCGCATATGCCACTGCTTGCTCCTATTCGAGTTACAAGTTCCATCCTATTTCACAGTTCGTTTTTACATTCCTTATTTCTGGATTATGATAATTGCAGGTGTCCCTCGAGGTGAGTCGTATCAATGTAATGTGTGTTTTTTTTCACTGCGGCGTAGCACGCAAATGCTATATAAGTATTCTTAATAACCTATCTATCGGCCCATAGCTTGAGGTGTTCCTCTTTTGCTTAACACACAATTTTATCGTCGGCACAAACACCATCGGTCTGATGTGTGCTCTTTTTTCTGATATAGACCGTTTAAATTCTCTTTTATCGCTGTTGAATTTAACCATTCTGCTTTACTTTGGTTTCACTTATATAATGAATTTTAGAAGTGTCAGTGTTTGTTTCTCAGTGCTATTTAAAGATATCTTTCATGTACATGAGGTTATACAACTTGATTTTGCACCGTGGCACTCTTTTGTCATTGAGACTCCGTCCAATGTTGCTGAAAGGGTCTTTTTATAATCCAGTTTTGTCGTGATGATAGCCACTACGGAAATGTGTACAAAATTTAGGTCATTTTCGAATAATAGTCAGCCCCAGGCTGCTTTCCGTTTCCTTTCCTTTATTTAAAAAAATTGTTTCTTACTCTTAACTCATTTAATAACGCCTTTTTTTGTTGTTGCCTCAAACTTATCATTTTGACCATTTTAAAAAAAATCCTTGACATATCTTTTTAGAGAGTTGCTTTGGCTGTTACTATAAGAAGTCACTGCCATATTAAGCACGCAAAGGGTTTATGTATCCAGGACCAGGTGTAATGTAATGTCAATGTCTTTTCATACCAATAGTTTTGTCTTGACACCTGATTGAACAGCCCTAAAAGAATTTATTAAAAAGAAAACACTCATTCATAGCCACTTCACAAAAAGCTGGGCCTCTGTCTCAATTGGACTACTGTTCACGTGGACGGAGATGTTTAACTTCTATTGACGATGTGGAATTGCTTTCTTCCAACACAAATATATAATATGGTTGTATCAGTATTAGTAGTTTGTATCAGTATTAGTAGTTTCTTGTTCTTTTTTCGTCTTTTACTGTTTCATCAATATTTCTAACGTATTTCGTTTTGTTTTTTCGTAGTTTCTGTTCTTTTTTCAACATTGCCATTGTAGTAAAATGGCTTTGTCAATGTCAAAAGTACTACTTTGTATTTCATTTTCGTTATTGTCCTGAAATGGTACAGCCATGTATTCTCT
The DNA here is from genome assembly GCF_000002075.1 of Aplysia californica. Taxonomy (NCBI): domain Eukaryota; kingdom Metazoa; phylum Mollusca; class Gastropoda; order Aplysiida; family Aplysiidae; genus Aplysia; species Aplysia californica. Next base: position 164,332 of record NW_004798267.1, on the reverse strand, counting down.
TCTTATTTCTTTTCCTGAACAATTACTACCTTAAATCAATTTCTACAATTCACAAATGTCATTCTTTTAAAGGAAATAACGACACAGTCGCAGATTTTCACATGACGTTAGCGATAGAAGTATAGGCCCATTGCGATGATCACTATCTGTATGGTTGAGGGTTCAGACCAACAGTCTCTCCATGCGTTTGAGCCACTCGTTGGCCGAAAACATATTGGCTTATCACAATTCAGGTGGAACCCCTATTGTCTGTTTATTTCGCTCAAAGCGCTGTTGCGCTCACTTGCTTCTTGCAAAATCCCAGTCAGGGTGACCCACTGCCTCAGCAAGAGACACGTCGACAATGTTCTATACAAAACAAGTGAGAATCCAGATTTTAAAAAAATGATAATAACAAAGACGCAGCTAATAAAAGTCGAAAACCAAAATATCGCCGTGGCTGCACTAACAGTATTATTTTGTTTCCAAATTGATAGTTTCACATTTATTTGTTTTCTGTTTTCGGTTGATCGGTCTCTTGAGTTTTCTTTTCTCTTCCACAATTATGCACTTAGGCATGGAGTTAAAACCTGACTGCAAAATATGGGGCTAGCCACCTCTTCGCGTAAACAAAGTGACAACTCGATGTAACTATCGTAGGAGATAAAGGAAGTTTCCTGAAATTGCACCGCA
>NW_004798267.1:160489-163560 GCF_000002075.1 Aplysia californica | reverse complement strand
TAATTTTAAAGAGACTTTTATGCTTAGTGGCTGTGGACACTTAATTTTTTTAAATATTAACGTTTAAATAAGTATCGCATATGTCACTGCTTGCTCCTAGTCAAGTTACAAGTTCCATCCTATTTCACGGTTCGTTTTTACATTCGTTATTTCTGGATTATGATAATTGCAGGTGTCCCTCGAGGTGAGTCGTATCAATGTAATGTGTGTTTTTTCCACTGCGGCGTAGCACGCAAATGCTATATAAGTATTCTTGAAAACCTATCTATCGGCCCATAGCTTGAGGTGTTCCTCTTTTGCTTAACACACAATTTTATCGTCGGCACAAACACCATCGGTCTGATGTGTGCTCTTTTTTCTGATATAGACCGTTTTAAATTCTCTTTTATCGCTGTTGAATTTAACCATTCTGCTTTACTTTGGTTTCACTTATATAATGAATTTTAGAAGTGTCAGTGTTTGTTTCTCAGTGCTATTTAAAGATATCTTTCATGTAGATGAGGTTATACAACTTGATTTTGCACCGTGGCACTCGTTTGTCATTGAGACTCCGTCCAATGTTGTTGAAAGGGTCTTTTTATAATCCAGTTTTGTCGTGATGATAGCCACTACGGAAATGTGTACAAAATTTAGGTCATTTTCGAATAATAGTCAGCCCCAGGCTGCTTTCAATTTCCTTTCCTTTATTAAAAAAATTGTTTCTTACTCTTAACTCATTTAATAACGCCTTTTTTGTTGTTGTTGCCTCAAACTTATCATTTGGACCATTTTTTAAAAAAAATCCTTGACATATCTTTTTAGAGAGTTGCTTTGGCTGTTACTATAAGAAGTCACTGCTATATTAAGCACGCAAAGGGTTTATGTATCCAGGACCAGGTGTGATGTAATGGCAATGTCTTTTCATACCAATAGTTTTGTCTTGACACCTGATTGAACAGCCCTAAAAGAATTTATTAAAAAGAAAACACTCATTCATAGCCACTTCACAAAAAGCTGCTACATATTTCCAAAAGAATGTTAGCACGGCCTCTGTCTCAATTGGACTACTGTTCACGTGGACGGAGATGTTTAACTTCTATTGACGATGTGGAATTGCTTTCTTCCAACACAAATATATAATATGGTTGTATCAGTATTAGTAGTTTCTTGTTCTTTTTTCGTCTTTTACTGTTTCATCAATATTTCTAACGTATTTCGTTTTGTTGCCATTGCAATGATATGGGTTTTTCGTAGTTTCTGTTCTTTTTTCAACATTGCCATTGTAGCAAAATGGCTTTGTCAATGTCAAAAGTACTACTTTGTATTTCATTTTCGTTATTGTCCAGAAATGGTACAGCCATGTATTCTCTTCTTATTTCTTTTCCTGAACAATTACTACCTTAAATCATGCTTTCTACAATTCACTGATGTCATTCTTTTAAAGGAAATAACAACACAGTCGCAGATTTTCACATGACGTTAGCGATAGAAGTATATGCCCATTGCGATGATCACTATCTGTATGGTTGAGGGTTCAGACCAACAGTCTCTCCATGCATTTGAGCCACTCGTTGGCCGAGAACATATTGGCTTATCACAATTCAGGTGGAACCCCTATTGTCTGTTTATTTCGCTCAAAGCGCTGTTGCGCTCACTTGCTTCTTGCAAAATCCTAGTCAGGGTGACCCACTGCCTCAGCAAGAGACACGTCGACAATGTTCTATACAAAACAAGTGAGAATCCAGATTTTTTTAAAATGATAACAAAGACGCAGCTAATAAAAGTCAAAAACCAAAATGCCGCCGTGGCTGCACTGGCAATGGGCCTATAATCTTCCTAACAGTATTATTTTGTTTCCAAATTGATAGTTTCACATTTATTTGTTTTCTGTTTTCGGTTGATCGGTCTCTTGAGTTTTCTTTTCTCTTCCACAATTATGCACTTGGGCATGGAGTTAATACCTGATTGCAAAATATGGGGCTAGCCATCTCTTCGCGTAAACAAAGTGACAACTCGATGTAACTATCGTAGGAGGTAAAGGAAGTTTCCTGAAATTGCACCGCAGTGGCTTTTGTCACACCAACCTGCCCTGAAGAAACAAAGTCAAAATGTCTTGTATTAAAACAGTTGCACCCTGTACCAAATTCATGTCGAACCAACAACTAACCTTTTTGTGTATCTTATACGTTCAATTCGTATTCCATTTCCTTTATTTTTTCGCACACAACATTCCATGTGAAAAACCACACAAACATTGCATAATAAACTGCTTTGTCTTCCTTTATTATTCTTGATTTCAGTCAGATCTCTAGTTGCTGTAAACACTTTTATAGCAGGTCTCTTTTAAAAGCTGTTTTAGATTATGGTTCAAATTCGACTATTATTAAAACAGAGAAAAATCTTCTTCAATACTAATTATCTTTATATTTTGGACTTTGTAGAACAGATGAAACTGCAAAGACCGCCAAAGGTTTTAGGGTTTAAAAAAAAGAAACTCAATTTGACAAAATTAAGAACAAAAGAGTGAACATATTCTATTCGGTGCAACGAAAATAATTCCTGTATTTTATCACTAAAAGCCCTACTTATGATTACGCAATGTCTCTTCTAGCAAATGTATTACAGATTGGGCACTGTCTTTGGGGAAATTGAAAAATAGTAGTGACATTTGTTCCAACCTTTGCACTGATAAACTATGGTTTAGGTTGCTTGCTGAAGAAAAAGGTTGAATATGTTCGACTAAAATAGAGAACAAATTACGTTATTATTGTGTTTCATTCGCGCATGTTGAGGGCTGCTTTAGTTAGGAACAAGAAGTGCATACTTTTCACCGCAACGAATGAGAATTGTTGTACACTTTTCAACATTATAACAAACATTTATTCCTGCTTTTTCAATAAAGCTGTTTGTTGTTGCGAATTCCAATACATATTCTTCAGCTCTCTCAGAGTGTTATACTTTTTAGCACTAAATACGAGGTAAATTAGTCAGTATAATCCTTCCTCCACCCTCCTCCCTCTTCGTCCTCCTTCTCCTCGTCCTCCTTTCCCCCCTCCTCTTCCACTTCCTCCTCCTCCTCCTCCTCCTCCTCC
>NW_004798267.1:152141-154641 GCF_000002075.1 Aplysia californica | reverse complement strand
AAAGAGAAAGGTGTTTACAGCTCATGACCTATGAGATGCAGGATACTTAGAATTTTAGAGAGGAAGTTTTACGGTAGTTTGGAGGACCCTTTTCTTGCGCCCAAATCAAGTGGCAGGTCATATTGTGCTTGAGTATGTATAAGCGTGAAGAGCCATCTTGTGAGCGTTGATTCTTTACCTGTTTATGACTGGTAAGAACTTCCGTAATACCCCTTCTACCGACCTCAGTTCACGATTATTTTCATTTTCGGAGGGACTGCTGTACTCTGCTGGTAAATAGGCGATAGAGCTTTACCTACCCCAACGATAGGGAAACAGGTAACACAAGTGCAGACTACAGATGAATTTTGAAACAGTGGTGATGTTTGCCAAGTCTTACTATTTTAGACGCAGTAAAAGACGTGATTAATTTTGTTCGGCTTCGAACGTTGTCGATCCGACTCTTCGCAATCGGTTTGACTCGTGTACATGTGTTGGCATACTGATGCGGCTATGAAATGTTACGTCTTGTTTGAAAGTGTTTTCGTTGAGGAATTTGAAGTCTGGAATTATGACAAGACACTCCAGTAGATACAGTACTACAACATAACAGTCTGCAGAAAATTGTCAATGCACAACAGACTGCTCACTACTACAGCAGCAGCAGCAGCAGCAGCAGCAGCAGCAGCAGCAGCAGCAGCAGCAGCAGCAGCAGCAGCAGCAGCAGCAGCAGCAGCAGCCATGCCCACAGGGACTATGTTAGCACCAAGGACAACTAGTACAGTAGAAACCGTGGCAGCAGGGATATTTAACTCGAACTATGTGTTGCATAAGTAACCATTATGGAGAATCAAAATTGGCATCAGGATCTTTGTTTGAAGAAAAAATCACCTCTTTAGAAATTTATGGTTGACACATTTCGGTTTTTGTTTTTTGCTTTTTGGGGGTGTTAGGGGAGGGGGAGGGTCGACTCTGTTGCGTTTTCAAAATTAGCAGCTCGGTTGCTTGGCCAAGGCAAGGAATCGTCTCGGTTACACTTCAATTTGTCTCTCTCCACACTCCCTTGGCGCAGCTGTGTGGACGGGGTGTGATTGCATGATCAAATAGTTCTGTCTGCAACAACATTGTATTAAAGATGGAACCTTCTGGCCCTAGACCCACTACTAATGGGTTCCAGGATCAACACCCATCTGTGTCTGATCGAATTCTTTGTTGCAAACATTACACTCCACAAATGTTTTTACGGCACTCTTGTAATCTTAGGGCCCTAAACAGGTTCGTCAAGTGTATTTCGGTGTTTTCAACAGCGCTTACTTAAAACCCCTTCACTGTCTAGTCCGAGATTGTCTCGGGCTCTCTGGTTGGACTATGAGTAGGGGCGAATTCCTGTGTTACATATTATATTTGTATTACCAATCATGAAAACACATCATTCTACGAGGCTTGATGTCCGTTTGTGTCTGTGGGGAAAAGAAAGGGGGGGGGGGTGGCGATATACCCCTTACCCCGAACAATTAAACCCTTCACATCCTGCACCAAACCCTCTTCCTTACCCTTCTTAACTCCCAGTTCCATTAGACAATAATTTGCGATATAATCCTAGGTGCTTGTTGATAGAAGACAATCTGCGCAATAATATGAAATCATCTGGTCATCTTTTCACTTACTGGTCTTATCTCTGCATATCTAAATGCTTGTTTTTATCTGTAAAGGTAGGTAATTAGTTTTTCTCCATCTTATCCTCCATGTTCGAGAAACAGAGAGAAAAAGAGATTTGGAGAGTATGAAAGGCGGGGGTAATGTTTTATAAACACAAAGGTCGTCTCTGCGAGATCAGCTAACTGTCGCTAACATTTTTGGGTCGATAGTGTTGAAGGGGCAGCGACGTTACCAAACCACGTACTTCAAACAAAAAAGTAGCGTTCGATTATTTTTATGCCTAAAAAACTGGGATTTGTGAAACGCAGAAATCCGCTTTTACTCTTACACCTGCTCAATAACTCAATTTTCGCGCATGGCAATGAAGTGATTAAACTGCAGTTTACCACCATGTGTTGGCATTATACGTCTGGGGGGGGGGGGGGCGCATCAACTTGAAAATATACTTTCTATTACATTGAAATTGATAGAGCTGTCAAACTTGCTTCTCCCCAGAATGTGAGCATCTTGACCAACAGTGACCGTGGCAGCCTCTTCTTGGTGAGGGGCAGCAGGGACAACAAGTATCTCGTGTCCAAACTCTTTGACGTCACCGAGTCCAGCACTCTGGAGCAGTCCATCCACACGGAGGCTAATGAGATCGTCGTTCCCTTTGGCGTTGGTATCGCCGGAAATGTGGCGCTCAAAAGGGAACCAATCAACATCAACGATGTCTACGCTGTAAGTGCTTTTTTCTTCTTTTTAAAAAATCTACGTTCTTGTTAAAGGGTGTATTGCACGCGCGTGTGTGTATATGTGTGTATGTGTGTGTATGTGTGTGTATGTGTGTGTGCATGTGTGTGTATGTGTGTGTTTGTGTGTG
>NW_004798267.1:148953-150923 GCF_000002075.1 Aplysia californica | reverse complement strand
CACCTCGCTAACCAAGGGAGAGAAGGTTCTCATTCCATGATTTTCAGTCCCCCCGGGGGTCGATTTTGAGAATTTCCCTTTTTTTTTTCAAACACGTTCAAGAATTTATTTCTATTTTCTTTCCTCAAAAACAACTAGATAAAAATGGGGGGGGGGTTTTTTGAATTTTGAGTAAAATAAAGGGGGAGAGAGAGAGAGAGAGAGAGAGAGAGAGAGAGAGAGAGAGAGAGAGAGAGAGAGAGAGAGAGAGAGAGGGAGAGGGAGAGGGAGAGAGAGAGAGAGAGAGAGAGAGAGAGAGAGAGAGAGAAGGAGACAGACAGACAGTCAGTCAGACAGACAGACAGGCCGGCAGACAGGCCGGCAGGCAGACAGGCAGGCAGGCAGGCAGGCAGGCAGCCCGATAGGCAGACGGACAGACGACAGAGTGAGGAAAAAGAGAGGGGGGGAGAAAGTTACATGGAGCTGATGATGGAAAGAGAGATGTAAAGGAGGAAAAGAGAGGAAAATAGATAGATAGATAGATAGATAGATAGATAGATAGATAGATAGATAGATAGATAGATAGATAGATAGATAGATAGATAGATAGATAGATAGATAGATAGATGGATAGATAGATGGATAGATAGATAGATAGATAGATAGATAGATAGATAGATAGATAGATAGATAGATAGGTAGATAGGTCTCAGCGTTCTTTTTCTTTTGGTGTTGTTTTTTTAAATAGATACTAGAAGTTTAAAACAATCTTGAAAGTGCAAACCTTTATTTCTCCAGCAACCGCTTTTGGTAGATTTTGAGTAATTTTAAACAGACAAAATAGAGAATAAGATTCGTGTTCCGAGCAGCGGAGGGGAGCTAAAGACCAGATACCTTTTGATAACTGATTACGGTTTATGTTCTTAAGAGAATTTGCGTTTTTCCTACATGAAATGAGATCTTGGCATTGATTGGAATTTCAAAAAGCGACAGCCTGGCTTGTTTCAAATTCATCATCTTTCGCGTCTTGACAGACGATCTCCAAGTGGTAAGCATGATACAGCTTTACCTGGGCTGTAGACATTGAGGATGTAGACTGCCCAAGCACTACCCCCTTCCCTTCAGATTTGTGACTTTCTTGATATACTTCACAAGAGCGACATAATCAATACGTTCGGAATCAAGGAATGTGTAAAGGTGTGGCTTACTATTTTACTGGTGTTTATAAGGGGTATTTATTCTTCTGAGAGGGAATTTGTTTTCATTTTTAAAAACTTTGCCTGGATGGCGGCCTAACAGCCTACTGTTCGTATGATTTTCAACCACCAAGAGATTTTTAACGTACGCAACGTGAACTTGGTAACTTCAGGTTTTTGCCCTTATCTGAGAAGACCGGGTGCTCCATTTTAGCTAGCGTTAGATCAGGGGTAACATCAAATACGATAAAGCAAAAAGAATAGAAAAACATAGAAAGACAGACAGATACATATGCGCGCGAACACACACACACACACACACACACACACACACACACACACGCACACACACACACACACACACACAAAGAATGACGGATGGACTGATGGGCAGACAGACACATAAATAGATAGATAAGAGTGAGCGAGTGCAGTGGCTGGAGAGAAAGATTAAAACAAAGCTGGAAGGCAGAAACATTACCAAAACATGAGCGAAAGAAAGAAAGGTGGAAAGAAATCGGAAATGGTTGAGAAAGGTTCAGGGGAAATCCGGAGTAATTATGGATACAGTCGACTTTATGAACCTACACCCCGCTGACCCGTGAGAACCATAACCGCTGACCGCTTGACCAAGGTACCGATACTGTATGGAGGGCAGTGAAACCCGTCGGTCATACTTTACGGTCACCGCCTGTAAGCCGCAGTTAAACAAAAACCCGTTGCATTGACGTCATTAGACTTAATCTCCCACACCCCTGGACCACTGTGGTCCTTAAACGTGTATATGTATGTATA
>NW_004798267.1:138727-148698 GCF_000002075.1 Aplysia californica | reverse complement strand
GGGGGTGATCCAAATAACTCTGTTTTCATCATCCTTTGTGAGTACCAAAAACCATAGCGGAGGAAAACAGATACAGACGGTAATTGCGAAAATAGCATAGACTTTTCCCTGAACCTTTATCGTTTTGTCTTTGTATACATATTGAACAATGTGGGGGTAGATCTTATCCTTAGATTTGTTTTCTTGAGCCAGTCTGTGTTTCTGTGGGGGAGGGGGTTGTTGTCGTTGTATTTTGGTTTTGTTTTATTTCGGCTTTTTTTTTTTTGGTAAGTGTTTTACGGCGCTCGCAACTGCATTATAAGGTCATATGAGGGCGCGAGACACATTAAACATTTCTGTTTGGTAGGATTTATTTTGAATTTTTGCCCTGGTGGCGACCGATTCCTTCTCTTATCGATTTTAAGACCACCAAAGGAACTTTAACTTGCAAAACTTGCATACGGGACATCCAAGATTTTTTGCTCTTATCCGAGAAGGCAAGGTGTTAAATCTTACCTATCTAAGACCAAGGATGTGGCTGAAAAATAGCAGTATGAAGGAGGCAACGAATAGCAATAGAAAGGTTACAGAAAGATTCAGGAGCCCAAAGGAAGGGACAAGGGTTTGGGGGCAGATAGCAGAAGACAGAACATGGTTAGAGAGCAGGAAAGGTGGTGAAAGAAGAAAATTTTAGAGAAGAAAATGTTTCTGTCTCTGTCACATTTCGAACCCAGGACCGATTGAATGAGGGGCACACACCGTACCTCTAGACCAGGAGAGTCCCCGTTTCTACTTTGTTGTTCTTAAATATGTGTACCAATGTATTTGTGTTAGTATGTGTTAGTGTGTTTGTGTGTTGATACGTTTGTGTGAAAGTGCTTTTGTGTGCGAGTGCACTCGCGAACGTGTATGATTGTAGGAAGGGATTGGAGGGGGTAGGGGTTTGGGAAAAAAGGAAGCTGTCCTGTAACAAACTGGTTAATGTTATTTCACGTTTCGGTGCTCTTCAACATAAAAAGTATAGTGGAGATCTGGAAAAGCTCAAAACACCTTCAGTCATTCCCGTAGCTCTGTGGCTTGGTGGTAAAACCAGGCAGCAAGTGTTTAATGTCAATACACCCGAGCGGACTCCCCCCTCCCCACCCTTCCTCTACGCACGCGCACACACACACACACACACACACACACACACACACACACACACATACACACACACACAAACATACACACACACACACACACACACACACACACACACTTATGCGCACGCCCACTCATACACGCATATGTGCAAACACACACACACACACACATACACACACACACACATGTGCAAACACTCACACGCACACACACACACACACACACACACACACACACACACACACACACATACATACATATGTGCGCACACATAAGCGCGCGTGGACACACATACACACACACACACACACACACACACACACACACACACACACACACACACACACACACATGCACGCACTGAGTGTTAATGCCGACTGTTGAAAGATATAAACACTGGAGTTTTATTTCGGCTTTGACTGTACCGAAGGATCAATTACTGGATACTTACGGCATTTGATTTACCCTTCTGGGTTTGCATAGCCAGTCCTGACACAATGAAGTCCCAGTGAGTAGGTGGATAGTGGGAGGTGATTGGCCTTACTCTCGGGTTGCTACTAAGGTGGTTTGTTTTAGTTAAATGCCAATGCCTTTTCTGAATGCCGTCGTATTGACGTCATAGCTTGAACAATTTCAAACGAGTTTGTCAATGTGTGTAATCAAACACTATAAAAAAACCCACAAAAATGACAAGTCGAGACATGCAATTGCTGTAAATGGTACCAAACAATCCTATAGAATGCCTTAAACTATGAAAAACGTTCCAGCGAGCGTATTCTCATTCCTGAAATGATAAAACGGTCCAAGGTAAACAAGTAAATTGAAACAATGGTCTCCACTCTGTACAAAATCTTCTAGAATTCTTGTTCTGGAATCCAGTTTGTTGTTTTCGTATCCCAGACATGTCCTCACTGTCAGCAGCCTCTGGGCTATGTGTATATCTGGAGGTAATTGAATTTGGTTAGATTTTTGGTTGGGTTCGTCCGGGAAATCAAGGATCCTGAAAAACGTTTTTAGCTCAAACATTCACAATTTTGACTTTTTTATTACCTTATTTCTTCGTTTAGGCCGACCCCACTTAAATGAATATTATGAAATATCACTTTAGCGGCGTAACGGTCTTTCTTTTCCTACTTTCTGATTGCAACAATAAGTACCAAAAGTTCCCTGGTGAGTCTCCTTCGAAACTTAAAAATCCAACCACACACACACACACACACGCACATACACACACATGCTCAGACAGACAGACAGACAGAGCGGGGAAAAGTGAGGTGGATAAAAGAAAAAGCGAGAGAGAAGACACTTGGCATGAGTAAAAGATTAGGGGAAAAGAAGCGTAGGAGATACTGGGTTTGCGTATGTGATGCATACAGTCGAACCTATTGTAACGACCTGCTGTAAAAGACAATCACCTGCACAAATGGCATCTTACAATTTTCGCCCTTGCCTTTTTTTTAGACATTATAATGGCATTGTGTAAGACAATAACTTTTCTCCTCGACTATGGATGGCCGTCTCAGAAAATTTCGTCTGCATAATATACTCATGCGCAAATGAAAAGTATACTCTTAATGAAAATGTTCAGAAATCGATACGATTAAGTTAATATTAAATATTGTATCTATATTATTTGCGTGTGGGGGGGGGGGGGAGTGGATGGGTGTGTGAGTGAGCGTGTGTGTGTGTGTGTGTGTGTGTGTGTGTGTGTGCGTGTGTGTGTGTGTGTGTGTGTGTGAGTGCATGTGTGTGTGTGAGAGAGAAAAGAGAGAGAGAGAGAGAGAGAGAGAGAGAGAGAGAGAGAGAGAGAGAGAGAGAGAGATTTAAATCTCTCACACTGCAACACCTTTCGTTGCAATAGTTTGAACCTGTTACAACATTTCCAAAAGCCTCTCCAAGAAGACACGGTATAACGCTGAGGACGTGTCCAACCAGTGTCCAGTCATTAGTTTAATCCAGAGGGACGTGCCAACTAGATCAACCTATGGCAAAAATTTTAAGCTGCCTGTTTGGCACGGCAAACGCATTCTAGTCTCCTGGGGACGGTGGACCACTTTCCTTCGCATACGAAATGACCAGCTTAACCTCAGTGAAGTGCCAGCACACTGCTTATATAAGTGACAGTCTACCTGTCTAGTTATCTTAAGTCGGACAATCTACCTTTAGGTTCGTTTTTCTCTCTTTCTCTCTCTCTCCACCTCCTTCGAATGTGCGCGTGTCGGTAGGCCCTTGGGTGTATGTATGAGTGTGAAAGTGTGTATGTTTTCGTTAAGTGCAGGCGACGGTGAATAATTTGTAGCTGATAGAATTAAGAATCAATTATATCGTCTTTCATCAGGAAGGACATGCATGGTACGGGTTTTATAGCTTCCCCATCACTATACCACCCTTATTAATTGCTGCCTTCCTTTTTCGATTAGTGGACAATCTCTCTCAACCTAATCTGTCTTCATCAAGGTTCTGACGGACAATGTCTTGACCTTCGTGTAGGTCGAAGCATGGGGTAGCAGTGACGATGAAAAGACAACGTTAACTCTGTCATAACCCTGCTTCCCTGTGCCGTCCTGGCGGCTTATCGTAATGAGCCTCTCTCCCAGTCAGTGGCGAATTGATCGATACCAACTCCACTTCCAGGCTGACCCGCTGAACTGACCTATCTGTCTCATCATCTGGCAGCCACCTCGTTCCCAGGGGCTTGAGTGTCCAGTTTGAATAATAATTCATAGTGACTACTCGAGCGGGAAGTATGTTGGTGGTGGTAATGGTGGTGGGTGGAATTTAGGAGTTCTCACTCTCCTGGGTACTACGACTGTTGGAACATGCCGTTTTGCTAAGGCACTCATACTGATAGTTGGGCAATGGGATTTCTCATAAGCCTCATAAGCAGTCTGAAACTAAAACGCTCAGAGAAAAGCTCTGTTCAAGTGTCAAAGGTTCGAACACTAATCACAGCCACATTGGTGAACGCCATATTATTTACCCAAACCAAGTGTGATAATTAACCCTTGGGAATTTTCTTCCATGCTCTAGAGTATTTTGCTAATACCCACCTGAATTTAGCGAACCCCGATACCCCCTCTCTAATGCAATAGCAGAGTCCTCGTTTTCCTGGTGTCTCCTTTGATAACTCAGTAAGCCAATTACGCTCACAGATGCACTTGTACGCACTCTTAGACCAGCGTGCTCAGAGAGAGAGAGAGAGAGAGAGAGAGAGAGAGAGAGAGAGAGAGAGAGAGAGAGAGAGAGAGAGAGAAAGAGAGTGAGAGAGAGAGAGAAAAAAGAGAAGAGATGGAGGGGGGGCGTGAGAGGCTGGGAGAGAGATAGAGTGAATGAAAGTGAGGATGGAATAAAAGAGAAAAACGTCTGAACGAGAGTTGCCTGATAGCCATTGGGTTATAGGACAACACATGAATCCAGAGGACTCAATCACCAGACCCAACCTCTCAAGTGATTTAATAACAACACACAATCACACTTCATACCACGTGGCCACGATTGCATGCATATCTTCTTTACTTCAATCAAATCAAGTAGCTTTGAAAGAAAATGTAATTTCAGGAGCAGCGAAATTACAGTGGACAAAATGACAGGGCCAGAGCTAGCCGGATAGATTCCACACATCTGCATAAAACACAACACTGCATTTACAGAATTGCACTCACGAGAACTGACGGCTCTGTTCTTACTTTAGTGTGTTTGAGAACAAAAATATAGATGGCGCTTTAATATATCTTATTTTATGTGATTTCAGCCTGATTTGGTGCATAGGAGCATTTGAATGGAATTAATGTCTGTGCAGAAGAACTGATTTGATGTGAGTTATTTGGATTCTACCTCCTACAGATTACTTCATGGATGCAGAAAAGAATGTATAGACGCGAAATGCGTGGTACAGGTGGTTGCAAAAATGTGTGTCTATATTTCCAAATAATATTACATTTATAAAACGATCATATTTAAAATTGACAGTTATATAGAACAACCTTTCAAACACAAAGTTTGCAAATTCTAAGTTAATTTATATGATAAAATACCAGAATACACTTATAGCACTATCTCTGAATTCTAAATTAAGAAGTCTTCAAGCGTTTTCTGAGACACACAAGCATCGAGAACTGAGAGTGAACATCAGGTGTGTAAAGGACTTAATTAATCAAAGTCCATCTTGAAATGTCAGGACGACGGCTGACTCATCTATCACGAGACCTGAAACGTCAGTGCGTCCGTAGGATACTGCGATACGATCTCGGTCAGCGTCCCTATCATAGAGCAGTAAAACAAAAACTAATCCATTAAGACATCAAATCACGTGTTGACATTTGCCAAGGGCTCGTTCAGCAGTTTGACAGTGACCTAGATTGGGTGCACGAAATGTGGTTTTCGGATGAATCACATTTTCATGTTATTTAGATAGGCAGGCCAATTGTAGGAACTGTTAACTTCTAGGTCAATCACTCACCCGATTATGTCCTTAAGCGTCCATTTTATGCAGAGAAGCGCATAGCCACGCCATCATTGGTCCATTCTGTTTTGAGTAGAACGGCAAGCCCGCCAGTGCGACAAATGAACATTACGTTGCTGTCCTAAAGAAATTCTGGATGTGTCTAAGGAGGAGGTAGCTATAAGAATTACCATATTTTCAGCAGGATGGAACTACACCCCATACATCCAATGTTTCCGTGGCGATAATTTCCTAAGTCATCAGCCGCAAAACGATTTGCAAATGACATCTTCACCACTCGAGCTTGAACCCATTTGATTTCTTTTTATGGGGGTTCCTCAAGGACAGGGTTTACCAGCAACACCCTCAAGCAATTGACGAGTTGAACAAGAACATTTCAAATCAAGTTCTGCATTACATCCAGTATTTATGCGTGTGCGTGATTCACAGCTTTAAAAAACAAAAGAGCAAGAATGTTTGTGATTGAAAGGGAAACTTATTGAGCACACCGTTAAAATGTATCATTTTAATTAGAATTTTTACTCAAACTTTGAAGTTAACTTTTAATGTAAAACTTTTACTTTGAATAATTGGTGCGACAGAGCCAAGGCACTTTATTGAGAATAAGTTATAATTTTCTGCATCCCTTTTTACGGTTTCTAATTTTTTCAAAAAGTAAATTTATAGTGCTTTTATTTTTAAAAACCGTATCAATTTAAGATGTCCACGTTAATTTGTTTGAAGCTTTGGCACACCTTGCCGGTAGGGTTAACTTTTAAGACGGTAAAGGTCTGAAAGGTTAGACATTTTTAGCGGTCTCTTTTGTACCATGGGTACGGCATGGATATCGGAGAGCAGATATTTGTCTTCAACGGTCCGCCATTGTAGAGGCTAGATCCCAGTGACGTGTGGCGGGCCTGTCATCTGTTACTTAGACGGAGACTCCTGTCGTGACCGAAGGTTTCCGGTTCTACACATCCTCGTCTTTGATATTCTCGTTGACATTGTTCTAACAGAGTACTTATTTTTTTAAACTTTTTTGGGACACTGGAGTTTCAAGGATTGCTTAAACCAAACAGGTGTTGAGTTCTAGAGCACATGGCCAGTCAACTTATAGGACAGATCTTCCTATGGCTGTGTCTTTCGTTTAGAACGATGTTACCTGATAACGTGTTTGTTCGTTTTGCCTTCTGTGAAACCGGAGGCAACATTCAGTGCAAAAGAATTGACAATCTCGGACGAAAAGACGTGTTGACATTGGCGCTATGACGTCAGCCACAAAGGGTATATAAAGGTCACTTGGATAGATTAGAATTATTGATTGCTTGCCCATTGCATCCGCCCCTCGTCGTACGTGCCTACTCCTGTGCCCGGTGTAGCGAGAGAAAAACACAGCAGTCACCCGCGGGGGGCAATAAAAGAGCAAGAAACTAAAGACGAGACGAATGCAATAGGATATCCCAAATGTTACTAAATGAGGGAGATGAGCGTTTCGAATACAAGTTTTACGTCACGAGAAGAGAAGAATATCCAATATGATTTCTCCGCTGTAACTTTATGAGCAATAAACGAGCTGAAAGAACGAATATTTGCAAGAAGACCTGAGCAGGGCATCCAATATCATTTGCCACCATGACTTACGAGCTAAAAACAAGTTCCCTTTTTAAAGACGAGGATTAATGCAGCAATGCGTTACACATGAACTGTTCTTTCTCCTTATGCGCTTATCGACTTCTGCGGCCATTCAATTGGAAGGCTCATATTAGAATAAGGATTTACCAGCGTTATGTCACATAATTTGCTGAATTTCCATACCCGTTATTATCATTTTCAGAGCATCGATGACACAAACTGGCATTTTGCTATTTTGCTATTTTGCCAGACAATGTGTGTTTCAGCTAGAGTGTCAACGAGAATTCGAGAAGCAATGAACAAAGTTAAATAAACAGACCGACTTCCTCAGTAGTTTTTCCCCGCGTTCGATTGCTTGTAACAGGAAATACTTTTGGCCAATTACCTTACTTGAGCACGGCTGTTCAGTTTGTACACCTTCAGTTGATCACTGATTTATAACTGTTAGCTGCTTTCTATGCAAAAGGGGCTTATCAAGACAGTTTATCGGGATTGGTCAGAGTCTGGTCAAAGCTAGGCTGAAATCAAAGAAAGATTAAATTTGATACTGACAGCTTTGTAAACTATTTCTCAAACATGTATGTGTTCTGTTACAAGATAGTGGGCAAACTCAAAAAGTAAGCAAATAAGTAGAAAGACTGAGAGTAAGTTGAGTTATAATCGTACACATCCTGAATTCATCGACCGTGTAGGTGCAGCAGGTGACTTGGCAAGGGGTTTTTCTCCATCTCGCTCTGTTCTCCTCGTCTCTCTGTGGGTCTCAAAGCTTCGGGCCCTTCCATTTTGGAGCGATTTTGTCCCATCTGTCTATCTGCTCTCAAACCCTTCGTTCCTCCTTGTTCTGTGGTGTGTAGGGATATCATGGGAAACCTTGTGGTACTGAAATGTCCCTATACAGCTTTAGTTAACGTTTTCTTTTCTTGTGTCATGGAGTTCTCATTGGGCTCACAGATTTGCCTGGTTCTCCTTTTTACTTCATAATTTGTGACATGTCCCAAGAAAGAAACACCAAGGAGTCTGTGAAGGTGTCTCATGTCGAGATAATTTATCCTCTTCTCAATGTCTGCTACCGGGGTCCAAGACTCACAAGCATACACAATATTGAGATAACAAAGGAGGGTGTCAGCCTTATCCTTCAGCTGACTGACATGTTTCTGTCGCACCAACAGATCTTTGTCTTGCAAATGTTGCAACTGTTCAAGCAGTCCTGAAGACTATTTCAGCTTTCACCGTTTAAGTGTTACTAACGCTTCCAAATTAAAACAGTTTCTAGTTTATGTCCTTGGCCCTGTTTATCTGTTATTGCTAATCAGACAGGTCTTTTCTGTATGCAATGATCTCCACAGTGTAGGCTGCTGAGGTATTGTCCAGAAAGGAGGAGGAGGAGATTGAGGGGGGGGGGAGTAGAGGAAGATGACATGGGGGGGGGGGGTAGAAAGGAAGAAAATGGGAAGAAAATAACTATTATGAATTATTCAGATACCCTGTATATGTGTCTTAAATTTCAAGCGTGAGTGGTAGTCGGAAAAAAAATCAGTGTGAAAATAAAGTTCTCCTTTTCTATTTATACAAAAGGCTTCTGTATGAAAGACGTTACTAGACTGAGAAGGGAAGGGGGGATGAAGGGGTATGTACCGGAGACCTCCGTCCTTTTGAGAAATTGTTTCACTGCAAAAGCAACATCGAGTTCTATGAATGATCTGTATTACTATACTAAAATCTTTGTCCCATATTTGAATGCAAAACTTCATAAGAAATAAACATTACACGCCCTTCTATTGTTGTTTCGTGTTCTCTGGGAAACCATACAGACAATATCATTAATAACGTTGCTAGAAATGTAAAATGTCAGAGGAAGCCAGGGGTACGAAAGAAGATTCTAGCATCTCGCGACTGCGACGGTTTATAAGAGGCAGGCTGTGAGGTGTTTCTCATTCGGATAAATACTTGATGCAGCTCTCAAACAAATGCTATGAACGCTTTTGGGGCCTACTTGAGACATGTCTGCTATCCTGAGTATGGCGGTACTTCTGCTGAGTTTCCTATAGCAACGAATTAAAGATAAACTAATCCAAATGGGACGAGATGTTCTTAAATAATGGAATCAGAAATCCTCAACTGTTCTTGAGACACTGTACAGGATGTCAGTACCGCTGAAACTGTGCGCTTCGAGCAATGTAATAAACATTTCTTTTTAAACGGTCTCTATCTGTTTCAAGTATCATGCTGACAGTTTACTGAAAGATTAAGGACATGTTGAGAGATTCCTTCATGTACGCGTGTTATCGACGTAACATAGTTAAATCATTTCGCGATGTTACTAAAAAAAAGAGAGGCTAATTATAATTATGGGTCGAACAAGGAAGACAGTATTAATAAACGTGTTTTCCCACTCAATAAGTTCTATTTCTTCAATTCACATTTAGCAACTGAACACTTAATCTCTCTCTCTCTCTCTCTCTCTCTCTCTCTCTCTCTCTCTTCACCTATCTATTTAATTATCTTTTTATCTGTCTATCTATATTTCTTTCTTTCATTTTCTCTCTATCTGTGTTATTTTATATCCTCACGTGGTCTAGAGGTACGGTGTCTGCCTCTCATTTAACTGGTCCTGGGTTCAAAACCTGACAACGACAAAAGCTTTTCTTCTCTTAAGAAATTCTTTTTTTATCTCCTTTTCAGCTCTCTAAAGATTATTAATATGTCTCGTATACGACTTTATTATAGGTGCGAGTGCGTAAAATACAAAACAAAAGCAATAACAACAAGGAAAACA
>NW_004798267.1:133735-137466 GCF_000002075.1 Aplysia californica | reverse complement strand
TTGGTAGGAAATTTTGAATTTTGCCCGGGTGGCGGCCGAAGCCTACTCTTATCGATTTTAGACCACCAAGGGATCTTTAACGTGCGCAACTTGCACACGGAATTTAAACTGTGAATGTATAATAATTATGTAATCACTTCTTAAGGCGTATATTCCATCAAACTATTCAGAAAAAAACCCTTACAGACGATTGATTCCAACCTTGGGGCTTATCCTATGTTTTAGGGAACGCACTACAGCAAAATAAGTGACATAATGTAACAATTATATTAGTTACATGTAACTACATTGGAGCATAGTAGATATGAATTTCAAGTGAAGCAACCAAAAGAATCTATTGAAAAACCCAATCCAGATACCAAATATATAAATAAAACGTTTTTAAACGTGAGACCTTCCTTGTCGGGGGGGGGGGTGTTCAAGCTTAAATAGACTTTTTAAAAATATTCCGGATTAGTTGTCTTATTCTCATGACATCTACAGAGAATTAAGAAATAAATCGATGAACGAAAGGGGTGGGGCTATTTCTTAATTTTGTTCTCAGATATCGTATGTCTGAACTGTTCGTGGTCATTGTTTAATCCTTGCTCCCCTTTGCCCTTCTCCTGTAGGCTTCTCGCCTTTCCCTTTTCTCTGTCTTTGAATAAAAAGAGGATAAACGTGCGGGCAAAAAACATACCGATCGCACTGTTTACGCTGTGCGTTCAATCGGCAAATCGTTAAACTACTTCGAGGTTCGTACCTCCCCGCACTAATGAGCTGCCGCAGTTTACTGCAATGTTTCGTTTTCCTTTCGTGAAAAGCTAATTGTACCCCATTTTAAAACGCATTCTGTTTGACAAAATTATTTACAGTTCAAAACACACATTTTTGAAAACGTTAAAAGAGCTTTCATGTTGCGAGCGACAAACAACTTTTATACTCACATTCCCCAGGGGAATTCTTGATATCGAAAGGTAGGACAAAATACTAGACAGCGAAGATCTAAAAAGTGCAAATTCCGAGAGTCTGTTTTCTAAACTTAAAAGGGCTCTAAACTTCACTGGGCTGGCCGTGTTGTAAGAAAGCCTAGTTTCAGAACTCTAATGGCAGTATTCTACCCTCATAGAATTATCCTTTGTGGTTTGACATGGGGAGCCTAACTCGAGACAGACTCAGGTGGAGAGCAACAATCACAGAGGGCACCAAAACACAAATTAGAAGTGCTGCACCCAAGAGAGAAACTACATGGTGTGCACATTCACAAATGGAACAGAAACGTTCAAATGCGCAAAATGTGGCCAACTCTTCTGTGTCAAAATTGGTTTCATTGGCCACAGCGGAAGCTACAAAACATCTTAATCCTTATTCATTCTATTTCTCTTTAAAAATACTCCTCTGCAGATGCATTAGTCATCGTCAGACTTTGACGGACTATCATCGTTATTTTTGTTCAGATAGTAGTTGTTTATGCTTCTAACAAAACTAGAAGTGAGCGGTTTGTGTGTGGATCAGTAGGATCTGGACCGGTTTTAGTTAACGACGTACTTAACACCATTATGTACGCGGTTGACAGGTCGTTAGCTCGGAGCTAAGTCAAACAACGAGCAAAGTCACAAAGTGGTGTCTCATTACCACTAACCCTCCCTTCACCCTGGGAAGGGCCGGACCATACCTTATCTGGGTACCTATATATGAAATCACGTTCCTTGAAAAATTAAGAACATTACTCCGAACTCAATGTTCAAGTCTGTTACATTCTCTGTTATTGGGAAAACAAAAGAAAAGAAAATGTGATATAGGCTACAATATAGTTTACACTTGATGTTCGATTTTGCGGGTATATTTTCTCTACTCGTTAGGCAAATTCATATTATCTGCGTTTGGATCTGTGTTATCATATTCTAAATGAAGCCAGAAACGACGTTCGTTCCTTTCTGCCCTTACACTTATCAAAAAGTGAGATTTTCTTCTTTATCAGTGTTATTTGTCAAAATCATATGTTGAATGCTCGCTGGAAGGCTGTTTTACACATAAGACGGCCGATTTTACACATAAGCATCGCAACTATCTGAACTGAATGAATAATTCCATGGAGAGCAGAGAGTGGTCTCAAATTCACAGCATTGATTTCTATTCAGACAAGAGGAAGACGTAGTCATGTTCGCCCAGACCGACCAGTCAGATTAATTAACATTTAACGTCAGTCTCTACCCAGTAGACGTAATCACATCGTCTGATAAAGGTGATTAATATTTGGTTTGCTTTAATCTGTATTTGCTGTTGTTGAAATGTGTGCACTTTTTCTTATTTTTGTTATCTAAATACATAGTCGGATTAGTCTCATGTCCCCTTTTAAGGAAATGAAATATAATATTATATTTGTTTTATTTTTGCAAATATATATTTTTAAAACTTATTTATCAACTATTCCTTTATGTGTACCGCTTTTCTGTTGCGTGTGTCACCTTTTCTGCACACATAGAGCTCTTGGCTTTCGTCAGGAAAGAAATTTGAAAAGACGAACATGTAACTTCAAGATACATTACAAATTCGAGTCCTAAATATCCGAGTGTTAAGCTTGTAGTCTGTAGCACCACAAATGCCGTAATATATGCAGACATGGCGAAAACGTCATCAGTCAGTGTATACAATGACATAAACTTTACTAAGAAAGACTGCATAATATTAAGAAACGGGACTGTTCGAAATTTAACAGGGATGAAACCGGCTATGTAACATTCAGAACATCAAAGAATCTAGGTGGTATGATCATCTGATGAGAATGTCACCAAATCAACCAGCTACCCGAGCTTTCAACTCAAAAGAATCAGGATATAAGGATAAGGGCAGGCCACGCAAAACTTGGCTGGATTGCGTTAAAGAGGTCCTCCAAAAGAATGTCTTATCAACAACAGACCATGTCCGAAAATTGCACCTATCCTCTATGTTTAATTATACAAGAGGAAGGGTAAAGTAAAGTAGATTAAAGTAAATCATAATGAAAAACTGGTACTGGTAGTAATATATGTGTAATTACGTTTCTGTGACACAGAAAGTGCTCTGCTTTCGTTCCTGTTAATGTTCGAGGACGACACATTGTGGGCTCTGCCTGTTTCCGTAATTCAGTTTTATTGATTATCGATCTCCCTGTCTCCCTCTTTGAACATGGTTTTAGAGAACACCTGGTCCGGGTCATAGCATCATTGCGGATAGGTTTAACCCTTTCACCGCCTTGCTCGAGTCTGTGTAAGCGCGCTGATTAAGTCATACACCTGGTGTTGACAGGTTTAATGAATACCCATTGTACGTTGAGAGCTTGCTTTAAAGAATCTTGAAACCAACACACATTTTAATGTAAGCCTTCAGAATTATCAGCTGTTCTGGCATTTGACTGCCCACTCTTCTCGTTCCAATTTCTTTCCCATTCTTAAGAAAAAAAATCTTTAGTTTTGTCTGGTCTTTTCTACTTCTCTTTTATACTCTTTTGTCTGTTTTTCTATCTGTATGTCTTCTCTCTCTCTCTCTCTCTCTCTCTCTCTCTCTCTCTCTCTCTCTCTCTCTCTCTCTCTCTCTCGCCTCTCCTCCCTTCTCCTTCTCTCTGAGGAACGATTCGGGAATCTTTGTTGAAATACTTCACCATGCCAATGTAACTCCTGTTTTTCATTTCTGTATTTGGTGCTCTGTGACGGGTCTGGAATACACAAGCTGCAATAAACCTACCTAGAAAATCTCACCTTTCACCGTGGTGT
>NW_004798267.1:128735-131235 GCF_000002075.1 Aplysia californica | reverse complement strand
AAGAGGATGTAACGGTTCATGGTGTGTCGACACACAAGAGGCGGCAAGAAGAAAGATAGTAGAAAAGGTTTTGTGTTGGCCTGTGGTAGGCACACGTGAGCCCCAAGGAGGTCTGTATTGTTTGAGCTCGAGCAAAAGTTTCGTCCAGCCTGCGGGGCGAGCGGGCGTCAATGTTTGTGTAGGGCATATTCCATGAGTGCCTACAGGACGGCCACATAATCGCCTGTGTTTGCCAACTTCTTACTGGAACCCCAAACCAATGAGGAGGCCTGCATGGTGCGCGAAAAACATTTGGTGGAGACGAGAACATTCTGCTTGCTCTTTGGTCTCAGTCACTTTTCAAGGTCTTTACAGAACCGTTTACAACGGAGGGGGAAAAGTTAATCGCTAGGAAATTGTAGTTGCCTTTTAAAGATGTTTTTCTAGTTTGAGCTGTTAGGATTGAAATAGCTTCTAAGAACTACAAGATACGGCCCTTTAGTAAAAATAATTTTAAAAAAGATGGTAAGCGTAGGTCGGAGAAATAGGTCGGTCTATTCGTGGTCTTATTGAGCATTAGATGTCTTGAACACACCCCTCTTGAGAATAAATACTCTTTGGACACTATTTTCTTTTATTTAAAAAGTCATAGTGGTCATTCTCTTGGTACGTTAAGCGGATTGACAGGACGAGAGAATGTTCAGTCTCAAAGCTGAGACTCGGTAGTTTAAGCGGATACAGTCTCCTGTTTAATTTTTTTCCGCTTCTAACATTAGGTGATTTAAAACGGACGTTCTGTTTTGTCAACATGGACATATCAACATTCCATCAGCCCATGTCGTTGCCAACACGTCTTGTGTCTACTCCTGAAGACCGGTGGGTACTTGTATGTACATTTGTTTGATATTGTGACTACAATCAGCATAATCCTAGCTGCATAATCCGGTTACATGTGGTCAAGTCAATGCAGACACTTCAGTTTTAGCCCGGTGGCATACTGGCATTCCCTCAATCTAGACTAAATGCTTACCCTCTGAAAGCACCTTGAGCCCTGAGGACATCAGGAAGCCCTACAAGCTGTGTGGGGTACACACACTTGAAACCTAGCGCACCATCCCTGGACCATGTCGCCGATGGCCGAGGGCAGACTGCAGCTTTAGTTGGCCCAGTCTCCAGGACCGCTGCCACTGCTGGATATTACCAGAACGCCAGATCTGCTGGCAGGAATTAAAGGGACGCGACCGGCTCTCTTAGCTGAGGTTTTCATTTTCACACTTGGCCAAGTACTTGGAAGGCCTGGTCTCAGTGTGCCATCGACTCATTGATTAAGCTTTGAGAAACGGAGACCTCTTACCACCATGGCGTCATGGTTCCTTGAGAGCGAGGTTTAAGGGACTGGATCGTGCTAAGCTCTTTTAAGCAGGTAGAACCGAGCCTCGGGTCACACTGTACGGCGGGGCTTTGCGATTCGAGCAACATGTATGACGCACGCTGTCCGACAACTTCCTCGGATATGTTTGTTGCGAATACAGGTCAAAGCCACTAGAGTGTGTGGTCTCGTTCACAGCAGGTCAGCATTCATAACAAGGAATAATAACCACTGAATTTTGTGTGTCATTGTGCGTGTCTGCTCATCGTGGTGTATTTTGAGGAATATTGTTCGGGGAATAACATCCTACATCAGGATTAAAATCTATTCGACAAAGTTGCACTGCTATTCTTTTAAGTGATTTACAGTACTGTGCTTTCTGGAATTCCTAATTATTCCCTGGGAATTTTTAAAACAGTAAACGATGTGGGAAATTACAATTTTCACTTTTATGGATGCCTTGGGATCTTTGGACTTTACCACGGAACCTTAAAAACTGAGAGGAAAGTATTGTTTTTAATATTATTTCCAAAAGATAAATAAGTTCAAGTTTTTCTTTAAAATCTTGGAATAAAAAAGATCTTTGCTCGAATAAGATTAGATATAGCAATTCTGCATTTAAAAACAACAATGCAGGTTGTCTTCTAAAGTTAAAAAGTGAAATTAGATCTCAAAGGCGAATGGTTTTATTGAACACTCCTTGATGAACTATCCTAACCAATTCAGGAGTTTGGGTCGCTCTCCCAGTTTAGTGATTGAAGAAACATATCTGACATGTACTTCCAAAGATGCATTGTGTGGCCTGCTCACGTCTGGTATTTTCTACGTTTCTGTTTTGGAAGCACGTAAATTATTATACCTTCAGGATTTCCGCATATTTCCATTATGGACTTGAGACCATGGTTTTTTTTCACCTTGGGTGCAGAATAACGATTGTCTTCTTTCGACACTTTCTCTTGACGAAATTTGAATGAATGTCCTAGTGTAAATAAGTTCGACTATCTTTTTTTCCCACGAACAGTTGTTCCAGAAGTATCTGACCTTCTGTGGTATTGGCATCACTAACGCTCAGCTGTTCGAGATGTCAGTCAACGAGTTCAAGAGGAATCAGGTAAATGTAGTTTCTCTCTCTCTCTCTCTCTCTCTCTCTCT
>NW_004798267.1:127166-128607 GCF_000002075.1 Aplysia californica | reverse complement strand
TCTCTCTCTCTCCCCTTCTCTATATCTATCTATCTATCTATCTATCTATATTTCCCTCTTTCTTTCTCTCCCTCTTTTGGTCGATTTTAAGAATAGAATACAGCAATTTTGTGTGTCAATCGCTTTAATCGTTCTTTTCCTGAACTTCTCGTTTGTCTTGTCCCTGCCATCTGCAATAATTACCCGAGATGAAAATCTCGCTAAATCTGTTTCCAAACATCTAATTTATTTTTTTTTAAGCCTTGCCCACTGATGACGATGTCTTGATTTGATCCAGGGAAACCGAAGTCAGTTAATTAATACATACGTGAACGCATAGATTTACTATTTTTTTCTTTACTGTTATCACGAAATAGTTATAAAACAACCTGAGCGGCATCGACGACATACGATATCTCATACCTCTTCATCTAACATTCAAGGCGGTATGAAAGAAACTGCTCTACCTAATAAAACCAATAGGGATTCTGTGAAAACAAGAAAACAAAGGCCTAACACCCCAGCTCATGGTGTCCTAGGGTTTAGAGACATAATGATGGAGTGGTTGGAACAAGTGTATTTCTAGACAATATCAGTTTAAATAGATGAGCAAAGCTAATAAACCTAATCTACATCCAATACCGAAGTGTTAAGGCACCACATCTGAATTCTGCTTGAGTATTTTTCTTCTCTTAAGCTTTGAAAGTGAACCGCTATAAGATCGAGATTGCATGAAATTAATGGTTTCATATTTCTGTCCCTGTAAGCGAGTATTACTAACTGGGCTTTAAATGAAGCAGCATCATGTGTATAATACTTCCAGTGCTAGAGTTCTTGAGTTTGACGTCATTGAATATTTCCTTTAGAACAGCATTAACAAGAGTACTCGCACTCAGGCGCTGGATTTATCTTCTCTATTCTTGTCTTATTTCTTCAATATCATTTGGCACAAATGAGTATTATTCAGCATTAACACGATTTGCTTGAGATTGGACGGGTATTTCTATTCAGCCTTTGCCATGTTTGAAGTGATGAAGCTAAACCCGTCCAAAAAAGCACGTTACTATTTACGGTATATAATCCAAGATGAAAATTACGCTTAAAGATGTATGCGCTCATAGGCTAAGGCACATGTTTCAAATACCATTCTTGGTAGATAGATATCTATCTGTCTCTGTCTCTCTCTTTCTCTCTCTGTCTCTCTCTCTCTCTCTTTCTCTCTTTCTCTCCCTCTTCCTTTCTCTCTCTCTCATACACACACATACACACACATACACACATACAAACACATACACACACACGAGCATAGATAGATAGATACATACATACATACATACATACATACATACATACATACATACATACATACATGCATGCATGCATGCATGCATGCATGCAGGCATGCATGCATGCAGGCATGCATACATGCATGCATACATACATACATACATACATACATACA
>NW_004798267.1:121349-126466 GCF_000002075.1 Aplysia californica | reverse complement strand
TCTCTCTCTCTCTCTCTCTCTCTCTCTCTCTCTCTCTCTCTCTCTCTCTCTTTCTCTCTCTCTCCCTCTCTCTCTCGCGAGTGTCCTGTATTTTGACTCTGTTCTCCGCCTATTTATTTGCTGAACGAAGAACCGCGGGAGGCAAAAAAAACTTGCATTCTTTTATGTTAAATCTTTTAACAAACCATGTTTTTGTGCCATCCTGATGAACAGCCTTTCTTTGTATAAAACAAGTATTTCACGATCCTTTGCTTTCAATATGATCAAAATAATGTAGATGTAAGGATATTATTTGTCGTTAAATTCATAGCTAAATAGAATTCGGAAAATGCCAGGTTAACGATACAAAAGAAAGTAAGCAATGACGCAGAGACTACTTTAAGCTACAATCTATAAATAGAAGGAATTCGTATTGAACAATACGCATAATAACAAACCTGTGCATTGACAACAAACAAAGTAAGAGGCTATTCAGATATTCTTCCTGAAGCCTGTATCAATAAAAGATGAGATGAATACAGCTGACGAAGAATGCGGAACTTGTGATCTTTGTATGAGGGATGCGCAGTCTTTTTCTTCTGTAAATTTGTGTATTACTTTCTGATCTTTGAAGTCACCTGTGGGATATCTTTGCTGTCCAAAGACAGAGAACGCAAATATTTGAGCTCAAAATTCTAAAACAGTTTTCTGTGATTGTGGAAAGAGGGGAGCTTTTTGAAAAGCTTCTCTTTGCAAAACCATTGAAATCATCGATCTGTTGTTTGTGAATTTTAATAAAAGTAGTATGCATCCTCTGTAGACGTCCGTCTCTCCTCGGTTGAATTTTGGTTTTGAACAAAGTTATTGGGAAGGGGGCGGGATTGCTATAAATTCTAGGACAGTGATGACGTGGATGTCTTGCC
Source organism: Aplysia californica (assembly GCF_000002075.1). NCBI lineage: Eukaryota > Metazoa > Mollusca > Gastropoda > Aplysiida > Aplysiidae > Aplysia > Aplysia californica. The sequence continues at coordinate 125,564 of NW_004798267.1, read as the reverse complement.
TGTTTGTTTCTATAGATTATCTTGCCCCTACACTATGTTGTTCTAAAACCGTGAGCGTCTTAAACGATCTCCAATATTCATGCTATCGAGCTTTCGTTTTGTTTCGTTTTTAATGTTTGCGAAAACACATTCATAAGAGAACACTCCACTGTCACACAAAACATCTGTCGATGATGCTTTTTAACAAAAGTGCTCCTTTCGACTTCCTAGGATCTCTTCGAATCAAGTTGTTTACGTGTTTCGCAAAGCTGTTTCTTCTCTTCTCTTTTTATTTGCTCAATGCCTTCCGTTTTAAGGATCCATTAGCGCAGCCGTTCAAAGAACAATTCTCCCATAACGTTTCTTATGTTCCCATTGTGAAGTGTCTTCTTGTTCCGTGATTCATTTTCGAGTTTCAACCACATCCCATCAGCATATGGGTTGTTGTCAAAAGGAACAAAACTGAAATCTTTAACAATTTCCGAATACGTAGACAGCCTTTTAAGATTGTTGTCTGTGCACTATATTCATAAATAGCTTTTGACATTTTGTCTGCAATCTTTACCAGAGCGTCATACAAAAGTCTGATGGGCCGTTAATCTACCCTGTTTCCGTACTAACAATTTCCACTTTCGATTTTATTTCTGTTTCGTCTTTATTTTTGTGCTTTGTTTTTCTCCTCTTTTGAGTCGGGGACCGGGATGTATGTTACAACAATTGGTTATTTTATTTGTTAATTTTCAGTTTAATGTCACTGTGAATACATGAATGTTGTAACAGAAGACATGTGCACTTCCAGTTATTGATACTAATCTCGATCTAATTTCACTTAAAGGAAGAGGTCGCAACTAACTTTGCAATAGTCGAATTATTTTTTTAAATTCAGTAATATATTTTTTTTAATGATACATACGCTATAATGCTCTTCGGATTGCCGGGCGGGGATTATTGCATTGTCAGGGATCGTTGCTTATTGTTCGGAAACGCCTCTTCTTTCTTTGGCTTTTTGCTTTGAACAGAACAGCCTGTCGAGCAGTGACAAATGAATGAAAAACGGACTCCATTTAATACTTACTTACTTTTTACTTTTTCATCCTCTGTTGCCGTTAGGCGTCGAGGGGAGATGCAGTTTTCTATGGTAGGGCAGCTCCGCAGCTCTTTCAGTTGTGATGTTATGTTTTCTTAGGGTTTCCTTGGCTCCATTGAATAATTGGCATAATTAGAGAATTGTAGTTTGTACAGTCTCTAGTGTATGCAAATGCATACCAAATACCTTAGAGTTCATAAGTAATCACTTTTATGTCACGCGAAGATGGCATATCATGCATTTCTTTCCGTGAATTATCATGTGCAAAACGACTTTGTAATCAGTAAGTTTGTCTCGGCTGAAGTGGATTCTGGTCTTTCTTATTCCGAGCTGAATTGTTCCCCCTGGTCCAAATCGCCCATTGTATTATTCATACACGCTACTACATGACATACTCAGCATCTCTCTTCCAACGCTGCAGGTAGCAAACCGGTCCGTAGTGTATCACTCAATAGTTTGAATATATGGATACTATTATTTGAAGTAATAACTTCAGTTTCTTATTGAACAACCTATCAAAGACATGGTCGTGTAAAAGGCGTCTCAGCACCAAGCTCAAGGTAATAGTATAGCAGGCCGCATGTCTTCTTAAAACGTTACTGTACGACCGTGATACCTGGACAGTGTATTGGTATCTTTGAAAAAAAACTCAACAGTATTTCCATGAGTCGTCTTATGGTAACGTTGTAAAACACGATCACAAAGAGTGGTCCGGAAAAGATCAAGAGTATCTATAGCATTTTCTTAGCTCCTGCAACTCTTGTAAGTGTTTTGATGAAGACGTAAAATAGCTAAACTAAAGATGGGAATTTCAATTCCTGCGCTATTGACCAAGTGCTTAGTGTAAAAACAAGGACGTGGGGATAAATGACGCCATACAGAAACAGCAACACTGTCCCCTAACAATCGTAATACTTCATGCACACAGGATTAAACATTTCACAGTAACAAGAGAACCAGTTTAACCGTATAGAGAAGATATGTTTCAGTCATACATATATTATATAAGCCAATGGACAGCAGTAAGAACAAAACATATCAACACTTACCAACACACTACAATTATAAATTAAACAAATGAGTCTTGAGCAATACCTTAAACATAATATTTGGATTTGTTATTTCTCAGAGGTCCTGGGGCAAGGAATTTCAAGTTTTATGGTCAAACAATGAGCTCTCTCCAGAAAGATCTTAAAATCTCACACTAGGGGCTCTGAAATTTGTTACGTCTGTGAATGACCGTTTACTCGGGTGGTTGGGGCACTTTGCTAAGTGATATTTTAGAACACAAAAGGGTTTCCTCTGTATAGATCAAGAGAATGATAGGGAGAAAAAAGGTTGATCACTGCAAAGATATGAAAATGAGCCTTTGAACAATCGGTAAATAATTACTGCTGGCAGATTGCTTGGATCAATGAAGTTCAGACCAGTCTCAATATAAAAGAGAAACTCAAAGAAAGAATAGTGTATGCAGCAAGGCAAGGGACACAAGACAGAGCACTAGATTACTGAACCTGGGTCCTTTCCGTGTACAAATTGCTACGTGCATTTTTTTCTACTTATACTTTCGTTTCTTAGTTAGGCCTAGCCCCATACGTCACCGTCATTGGGTATTTAATGTAGATCAAAACAATACACACGTTGATGCCTGTTGTTAGGGGACAGTGTTGCTGTTTCTGTATGGCGTCATTTATCCACACGTCCTTGTTTTTACACTAAGCACTTGGTCAATAGCTCAGGAATTGAAATTCCCATCTTTAGTTTAGGTATTTTACATCCCCATCAAAACACTTAGAAGCATCTAAGGCGATGGCTTTTATTTTGTCTGTCAGGGCCAATACATAATGTTTTCCCGAATAGGAATCTAACTCAGGTCTTCTGCGTGCTACAGCGAAATGCCCAACCCCTTCATCGCAGACACTGATCCACTTAATAATAGTAAACTACAGAGAGAAGGAGCGGGGAGGGGAGAGAGAGAGGGGGGGGGAGAGAGGGAGAGAGGGGGAGACAGACAGACAGACAGACAGACAGACAGACAGACAGACAGACAGACAGACAGACAGACAGACAGACAGACAGACAGACAGGGAGAAACAGATTCAGAGAGAGAAAAGGATAGAATGGGTGGGGAGGGGGGGGGGTAAAATCACTGTTCGAAATGTGTTCATTTGATCACTTTCCCATTTGAAATGCGCTATTTAAATGTAATGTTATTATTGTTATTATCATTATCAATATTATTATTACTATTATTATTATCATTTTTGTTGTTGGCGATGATGATGTTGTTTTTGTTGCTGTTGTTGTTGTTACTATTGTTATCATTATAATCATTATTATTTTAATTTTATTATCATCATTATTATTATTATTATTATTATTATTATTATTATTATTATTATCATTATTATCATCATCATCTATATGTAATAAGCATGACGTCATAAACATATACAAACCCTCCTCAGCTGCTGCTGCACCTGGCTCGCGGGATCTTCGAGGAGCAGAGTAACCTGGAGAAGTTGGTTCAGAAGATCATGCTGGACGCACAGGACCTGCTCAAGTGTGAGAAGTGCTCGGTCTACCTGCTGGAGGACTCATTTGAGAGGGTTCGTATCCACTATCCCATATATATATATATATATATATATATATATATATATATATATATATATATATATATATATATAATTTAATTATACATTTATGTTTTCATTTACTGCTGTGGTCTCGGTGATAAGGATGCTGTCCGTCTAAGTTCCGTTCTGTGAGTTGGTTTTGCCGTCTGTTGGATCTGTAGAGGAAAGTGACAACAGTGTAATTATCTGCATACAGTACTGACGTGTTTAGAATTCGTTTCCGTGTCACTGCGTTTTATTTTGTGGTGTACGTTCATAAAATAGAAGGTTTGGTTTATGTATTATCATAACCATTGGTTAATAATGATTTTTCGACTTCAAGTTTTTTTTCTACAAGGACATGATCCTCTTCAGAGATTTAATTATTCAGCATAGATATATTTTTCCCAATCAATAGGAGATCTTTGTTCTTAGAGATAGTATATAGTCTTTTCCCGGCGCATCACCTGTTCTATCTAATGCATGAAGTTGATTGTTCGCCTTAAAGCATTTGTTTAGACGCGCATGGCA
>NW_004798267.1:113849-118849 GCF_000002075.1 Aplysia californica | reverse complement strand
ACATTCCCCTTGGATATGTTTGTTCAGTGAATTGTGAGGTAATTATGTAAAGAAAGTAGCCCTCTTTCCACCGCATTAGGACGTCACCCAACTAAAATAGTGCCCCACTTTTCCTCAGATTAAACCGTGCGTAGTTTCATTTCCACCGCCTCAGGGAAAAGGTTTGCCAAGAAGATTGAGGAAAAAATACCTAAATCTGGTTCAGCAAGCAACCAGTTACAGCACTAGATTATTTGGGTTTCAGATGGGGGTGTGACGTCAGGTACACCTTAAGGATGGTAAACAAAATGTTGAAAGGGCTCCCAATGCGGATCGACATTGGAAGGTAAAACATTTCAACGAAAGATTTGTGTAAAGCTTTTGGACTATATAAGTCAGTTCATGCATGTGTTGCAAATTCTCTCTATTCCCACATTCTTATTTCTAATAAATGCCAGATCAATTCCTTATCTCTCTTTATTACGAATAATACACACACGCGCGCGAGAGAGAGAGCGCACGCAAAGACACACACACACAAACACGCACGCACACAAACACACGCACACACACACACACACACACACACACACACACATACACAAACACTTTCACACATCTGATGTCCAGGCTGGTGACATTAGTATCAGTACCATTAATTCGCAAGACGCAGCGTCTTTCGGTCTGCTGATCTGATATTAAGGTTTTGTTTTTGTGCAGCACGCATCATTAGGCGATTAGAACCTCATTCTCGGTGTTTGTTACGATGTTATGTTCCCGTGTGCACATTTGTTAACATATGTTGTTTGTAGTTCGAAGCACCTACAACTTACATTGAAATGTCGTCGCAACACCGTCTTCGCTCAACTGAATTAATCCTTTTTCCTCAGCTGGTTCAAAGAACTGTTGTTGTTTTCGTGTCTATCGTTGGAATGAAATGATTTTATGATATAAAATTCCACAAAGACAATTGCCGTCTTTGATAACCATGAATTCCATTCATACTCATCTAAAAACGCAATGCTTTGGCTTAAAACGATGTTGTTGTTGTTGTTTTCTATATAAAGTCTTTACCAACAGTTAGTTCACTATTCACCACTCAAAACCACTTGTGTCAAAGCATTTACTTATTATGCTCTTTTCCGATTTGCTGTAATATACGTCTTCTTCTATCACCCAATGTATACTCTTTGACCTCATCACGTTCAGTAGGAAATGGCATGTCTCAATCTGTACCCCCTTTCCCTCTTGCCATATTTCAGAGATATATATACTACTGTAGAGCTATGATCCAGCAAAGATGCACGATAATACTGACTTGATGTAAATGATGTCTGTTTCTGTTCTATCTATCTATCTATCTATCTTTTGACGTGTGTCTGGTCGCCTTTCTCAGGACATCATGCGCTTCACAGGCCGCTTTTTGAACCGGCTCGGGACATACTCGCGCCATAGCAACCTGGCAGTGGCGATGCAGGTACACCCCCCAAAAACTAGACACTGACGTAGTGTCTACCTCTGCTGTTGTCTCTGTCTGCATGGCCACATTACACACTTTCACACTTTCGCACTCCTTTCGAGGTGTGCAAACGATGCGAATTCGTTGAAGTCAACATAATATTATTACTCTACAGGCATACCAGGACGTCATTCGCCATTGAAATTCCATAGAAAAGTAAAAAGTGTTAATTGACATTGATATCTGAAAGCTTATTATCGCATTCTCTGGCCATTTCATATCTTATTCAAACGAATTTCTTTGTCGAATGACACTGTAACAGAATCTGCAACTTCAACAAATCGCATCGTATACACACCTGAAAAGCAACTTCATATAACAACGCAAGAAGTCTTTCAAAAGATGCAATCAATCGCACCAACTGCCATGAGTACTTACATTCTCATCTCACACTTGCACGGTTCACATCATTTTGTTCTTATGTTCACATTATCTCAGCAAGCGATCATACAGGCCGGCGAAGGTTAAGGTCGATCATTTTCTCTCTTCCCTGCACTCCCCACCCCCCTTCTCTCTCTCTCTCTCTCTCTCTCTCTCTCTCTCTCTCTCTCTCTCTCTCTCTCTCTCTCTCTCTCTTTCTCTCACTTTCTCTCTCTCTCTCTCGTTCTCTTTCTATCTCTCTTTCTTTCTTTCTTCCTTTCTGTCTTTGTCTATTTTCTGTCTATCTATCTATCTATCTATCTATCTATCTATCTATCTATCTATCTATCTATCTATCTATCTATCTATCTATCTATCTATCTATCTATCTATCTATCTAACTCTCTCTCCCTTTCTCTCTCTCTCTCTCTCTCTCTCTCTCTCTCTCTCTCTCTCTCTCTCTCTCTCTCTCTCTCTGTCTCTCTCTTCCTTCAGTTTTGGTCCCCTGTCAGTGTTAACAAAAACACCCCTCTTAAAACAAGCCAACAAAGGAAGGCTTCGTATTCATTTGCTTCTGACGTAGCAGACCATGGAAAGACATTCCAATTCAATTATAGGTTTTCCACAAGAACAGTCGCATGTCTGTATCCGGCTTGTAATTTCTGCCCGATGCATGAGCAGTCCTCTTGGCATCCTGGGTAGCTCACATTGAGAGAAATTGTCCTTTAGAGCTGAAAATATACCACACGGTCTCCCTGGATAAAGTAACATTCACAGCCCCCCCCCCCCCGCCATCCTCAGCCTGTCCTCTCTGTCAAATGTGGTGTGGAATAAAAAGAGAAAGATTCCGGAGAGACATTGTGGCACCCTTTTCTTCTGCATCACACCCCGCTTTGCATTTTGGAAGAACAGTTTGCATTTTCTCTATTCACATTTAACACGTGCGTGACACAAGGCTGGTAGAATAACGTATTTTTTATTAGATGCTCCGACGTTGGTTTTGAATACTATGAACGGTATTTGTCTCAATTTATAATCATATAGGCTATACGTTTGTGACTGGTAAAGTAATAATTTTACAAACTTCTAGTTCCGTCAGTTGATTGGGGCCTGGAACATAAAAGGCGCTCATTGCGTCCAAGTGGTGGTACATTATGATCATTTCTTTGAGCATAACTATTCTTTTTATATATTGAGTCTAGGGCTATAATTTTGACAAAAACGAATACTTCTTCGAAAGCTTTTAACCATACGGAACATATCAAATTATTCATTTACCTTTATAATACAAACGAAAAATAAAAGCTTAGAAAACAAAAATGTCTGAGCCGTATTGGCAATTGGTCATCCTAGAGAAGTTGTCAAGAATCGTATACCTTGTAAAAATAGTGCTGAAAGGTGTCCGTCTCCAAAATGCCAGATATCAGTAATACTGTGAGGGGCAAAACGTTAAAAATGTAAATGGCAATAATACTGGCTGGTGAACTCTGTATGTGAGACGGGGATCGTTTAAGACTTGTAATGAAAGAACAAAATCAATGCTTTAGTAGTGAAGACCTGGAGCTCTCGTCATATAATGTACAGAACAACCCATCCACAAGTAAAACCAACAATTTCATGAATACGATGCCTTACTTTGTTAAGATTTTACCAACGAACTTAACATAAAACAATATATTGAGCTCATAGACAGTATGCTCTTTTTCAATGGTGCCTATGTGGTGCTATATTTGGTGCTGCGCTGCGATCATGCCCATCGCGCAGTCCATGCATACAAGCCAGCTCTTTCCTGATGCAGCCTGTCCCTCCCGTGGCCGTGTGGCTCCAGTACTAACACAGCATGCGGTGGTGACCTCTTGTACGTGGATGCTGATCTAGCTAGCTTTACTCTTTCCTGTCTCTGGTCATGCCTTTGGCTCCTGTGCCCACTAACATTGTGACATGTTCTTATGTGGTCCATCTGAAACTAAACTGAATACAAGCCAGCTCACCAAAAGAAAGAGACAAAAAAATCGAAGACATAAAAGAATAGAAATCGTCTGAGAGCTGAGTGGGCTATTCTCGCTCACTGGAGCCCAAACTGTTCTGATGCGGAGACGATAAGACTACTTGAGGGATGTCTAAGCCTCTTATGCCTGTGGGCGTGCGTGGGGTTTGTTTGTGCTTCAAGCTCTAAGTGGGAATTTCGCACTGTGTGCTGTAGTCAAGATGACCCAGAGTAGAAACATGACGGGTACATCTGTCAAAAAGTGTTTATATGAGTGTTCTGGTCACTCAACTTTCATTTGGCAAACTGGTCTGCATTCAGTTCGTTTGTCTTATGCTTTTCTTCCTAGTATGTGTTCAACAGGCGATGTTACACTCATGGGTGGCGTGTCTACCAGCGGACCCCCTCCCTTCCCCTCCCACCCGGGCTGTTTCGATTTTTTCTTTATTTTTTTTTTCTTTTGGTGCTGCACATTATACTGGGAGTCTTTTTTTAATTTACGTAGCCATATTTGCAATACTATATTCATCGCATACGTATTATTTGTTTGTCTTCCCTAAGGAGAGATAGATACAAGATTTACAGAATATGGAAGATAACAACAATGGATGAATGTGGGCCGTATTGTGTATTGTTCCCATTGTTGTTCACCACAAAGAAGGTTCTAGAAATGAATAATTAAGATAATATTATTATTTTAGTATTTGAACAAATACGAAAGTATCCTCTGTCCGAGAATAAATGATAAGATTATATACCTGGATTGTTGCGAGCTTGACAAGACTGTGAATGCTACAGTGAAATATGATCGATTTGTAGATATAAAGGAAAGGGGCCATGCTTATAGAAATGCTCAGATATTCCCGAGTTGCTGAGAGCAGATAAAATTTGGCCTTACGTGGCCCTTGAGACGTAGTGGGGCGCCTCCCGAAATAGAGAAGGAAGCGCTACAAGCACCGTGTTTGGCTTCCTCACAGTGGACTTTGGGTGTAAAGATAGCGTTGCCAATACGAGGTCACAGGGAGTGATAGAGAGCATGTGAATGAGGGGGGAAGGACAACAAAATAGAGAGAGAGAGAGAGGGGGTGGAGAGAAAGAGAGAAAGATAGAAAGAGAGAGAGCGAGAGAGAGACAGACACACTGACACACAGACAG
>NW_004798267.1:112246-113422 GCF_000002075.1 Aplysia californica | reverse complement strand
AGAAGGAGAGAGAGAGACGAATGAGGAGGGACGGGTGGGGGTAACAGGCTTTTGAGAAAAAGTAGCTTTACAACTTGTATGTACTCATTAATTTATCATTGTTATAAATTTAATTTTATCTTCTTCGTAACGTTTTTATTTATATATTTAAAAACAAAATAATTGTATTTGCTAGCTTTGAACCTATCTTTTCTGGAAATGATAATATATGAGAGTTGGGGTGAAGGAGTAAACGACAGAAGCATAATATTAAGCAGATTACTGTTGTGCGAGGGTCAGAGAGTTGAAGTTTTCGAATACAGGACATTATGCGGTATAGTCCCCTCACTGTCACTTCAACATCTATCGACAATAAGTGTAATAGTCTTTTATACTATTTTTTGTTCTGCCAAAGTACTCCGTCTTGACCATTTCCTTTATCACTTCAGCGTATTTTTTCTTGCTGTCTATCTGTTGATCGAATCTCCGATGTTTTGTTGTAAGATATAATTATAGACCTGCATTTTCTTGTTTTTCTAAGCAAGGCTTTCTATTTTCTTTGACCATCAAAGCTGTCAATATTAATTATTAATAATTTTTGTTGATCTGTTTTCTCATATAAGCAATGCTATACACTGCTTTGATTTCCTACCAAATAATAAGGGAGGCGGGGATGATTTTTATATTTTGACAGGTTTGGCAAAGGTCTACTCTAGTTTTAGAGCTTTTTTTTCAACTTTTGTCCTGCATCGTTTTCTTAGACGTCGTGCCCCCATATGTAACTTGCCTTGGTGGTGCTGTTGTCATAATGTGAGATGCGTAAAATTATAGCTGATATTTGCATAGTCTATTTTGCCGATCCGTTGTTGTTAACAAACTGTTGTTGTTTTTACTGTCGTAATAACATTGGTCGCGTCGTGTTGTGATCGGCAAAGCTGCATCTGATGTATTTTGTCTACTCTTGATTGCTCTTTTTCTTAAAAGCAAAATAGACCTAGATCTTCAAGATACTATTTCAATATCTGAAATTTGCTTAAGGGTAAGAGCATAGTGACCCTATTGAACAATCGATAGGTTGACAGATGGACAGGCAGTCGGCCATCCAGTCATAAAGACATACAGACACACAGACACACAGACACAGATAGATAGATATTTATTAGATAGATAGATAGATAGATAGATAGATAGATAGAT
>NW_004798267.1:107430-110132 GCF_000002075.1 Aplysia californica | reverse complement strand
TCTCTCTCTCTCTCTCTCTCTCTCTCTCTCTCTCTCTCTCTCTCTCTCTCTCTCTCTCCTATATCCCTCCGTATATATACAACAATATTTATCTATCTCTCTATCTCTCTGTCTATCTATCGATGAAATTTCATGGCTGTCTTTTGCCTTGTCTATAGAATTGAATTTAATCGCCCTTTTAACTTTCTTTGTCAATTTCTAGTTTCTGTTGCTAGCACTCTCCAGTCATAAAACATTAATCTCACTGTATCAAGTTGTAAAATATCGATGACTCCTTATAAAAAAATATAAGCCTGTTTTCTCATTTCCTTCTCCTCACTTGAATTGCTAAAAATGTTTTAACTTCACGTACCACAAAAGTAGATGACAGCTAGTGCAATCTATTTCTCGCTGTTGGGGTTGTTTCCCCGTTATGTTTGTTTTGTTTTGTTTTTGAGTGGGGGGGGGGTGTTTTATTGTAAAGTACAAGAAGCATTTTCCAATTCTAAACCTTACATTGCAGCCTGTTGTTGTAAAAAGAAAGCTTTCAATCTACAATCTCTACATCCTGAAGCACCTTTCAAACAGTACACTGTTTACTTTCTTGTCTTTCACAGACAAGGCACTGTTGTTAAGAAGGAACTTGCCCATAGCTGTCGATCTGCTTAAGAGTACTTTTTGATAGCTAAGAAGCAGTCAGCACGGTAACAGTCATTTTGACACTTAGAACCGGATGAAATAGGACAAATGTTACAGAAGGAGAAGGAAAAAGTGGGAACTGCTAAAGGCGCCCTCCAACCACTCGCAAAGACAGTTTAAGGCTTGGTTTGTCGTAGTTAACTAAAACAAATGATAGCAATATAGCAATCGGGCCTTTGGAATTTTGTACTTGTGTGTGAGGTTGGTGGGGGTGGGGGAAAAGTGGTAGGTCGAAAATATGAAAATGTTTCCTTTACCGTATTTTGTAGCATTTGTTATGTCAATAAATCATCCCAACGACTTGGTTTCCCAAAACGTAGAAAGGGAATTACATTTCACCTAACGCCAATAAAGCTGCCGGCTTTTTATGGTCCATTGTGTGCTGGGTGTATTGCCTGGGGCAGGAAGGAAAAAGTAAGCTTTGAAGTTGAAGTAAGAAAATACCTCTTTATCGATCCATTCTCGGAGAAGCAGTCCACAACAGCCTGATGACGCACTTTCCTCATCATAAAGTATAACCATTTATACACTGCAAAACAATTCCACATATACACAACATTATTAGTCTGATTCTCAAGTTACATCGATTTTCAGTTGAGTTTGAAATCTTATCTTCTGCGTTTTGAGAAAGAAGCTCACTCTATGACGTAGAATGTCGATGCATCTCGTATAAAGACTGTTACAATATAGAAGCGCACTTTGCAGATAAAACCACACCACTCCCCGTGGTGAGTGAAAAGGGCAAAAAAACATTAATCCCTGATATTATGAGGCCAGGCCCTTTCCATTATATTATAGAAGTAGTTCTAGATATAAAGCTTTAGGTATCGAAATGTTTATAATGGGAAATTCCACCTGCACCATAATTTGGATAGCAACGAAAATGAGGTTCTTTTACCGTTCATATCTACATTATGATTATTACAATAATAAATACAACTGACTAGGCTTTGTCAAAAAGTCAGAAGAGAATACATATTGACCACCCTATTAGTATCGCCGTCTTTTGATCATGATTTACTTGTTGGTAACGCTCATATTTCACAACTGGTTCCTCCGTAAGAATTTACTTTAAAATCCATCAGATTCCTGGTTAGACACTCTTGTTTGCGGCTAGAGACCGCGGTTAAGAGGATTTAATTCTTAGTTCAGACGTAGGTGTAAAATCTAATATGAAATTGGAGTTTAGTTCCCCCCCCTACCCCACCCCCACCCCTTCTTTTAATCTTATTGTTCTAAAATCAACCCACTGCTTTAGGGTGTGCAGTTTTAAACTGAATGTGGGTACACCTAAGATTGCCAGCCAACTTGAATCTGATGGCTTTTGCAGATCGATTTTTTTAGTGTGTGGGGGGGGGCGAAAGAGGTGGGGAAGGTAGGGTGGGAGGGCGGACTACACTTGGGTCCAGTTTAAAAGACTCAGTAAAACCTTTTAACACCTGCAACCTTAAAAGAGGATACACACTTTTTCCTAAGAGTCAGTAGGTAATCAAAAGCTACCTTCCTGCTGTAGGTCTCAGAAGACTTTTTGAGGGGCTCATTCAGAAACCAGTCCGTTCTTCGTTTTAAGTCCACTCTGAATGAAAACGATAATACTGTCAACAGTTTTCTGTTTCAATTTTTATATCCGAGAAAGCCAAGTCTGACCCGCTACTAGTAAATTATCTGAATTAGGTTGAAGAGGGAAAAAATGTTTTACAACAATATTAACCCTTTCACTGCCAAATCTGCTTTGTACTCCTAAAGAACTTTGAAAGATCTCAGGCAAGGCAGAGAAGGGGTTAAGATGGGGAAAAAAGTAAAATGAAGAGTTGGAGGTTTCATATGTCAGAATAAATTTGTGGGAAACAATGTCTATTGATTATCACAAGGGCAGAAAGACAGAAAGGAAAGAGGGTAGGGGGTCTTTTAGTTCTGAGTCAATGAAGCAAGTGTGAGTGCAAATATGTTCGCTTACGTGATTACGCTTCTGTTAGCGCACGAGTGTATGCCAGATTGTTCTTTCTTTTGTTTGGGGTTGGGGG
>NW_004798267.1:103683-105087 GCF_000002075.1 Aplysia californica | reverse complement strand
TATTAATAGCCTACTTTCTTTAAGGGTGGGGGGGGGGGCAAGTAATAGGGTTCTGGCTTTTCAGTAGAATCCATTCCTTCAATGTTGCAGGGAACTGAAGATATCTAGCAACTATCTTATGCCATCGGGTAAAAGTAGTTATAAATTTCCATGATGTTGTGTTCTGGGGAAGACATGAGTGTCGGTGTTTACATAATAAGTTTTAATCATGTTAGAAATCATAAAGATCCCTCCTTAAGTAGGGTTCTTCTGTGATGCACTGGTCTGCAATTTCGCCCTCTGACTCATTAACACTATGGTACTTTGGAAAGGACAAAAATATTGCTTAATGTGAGATAAAGACTGATTCAGTACCCACACTCATTTTAATTCACAAACCACGAACAAAATAGTGTCTATATGCAACCCTCTCTGTGCTCCCAGGACCCCAGCAATCCGCGGCTTAACGAGAAGGACTCAAGTGGACCAGTCAAACTGCGAGAGTCACCGCCGACAAAACCAGAGGTAAGATCAGAGGAAATGACATTACTTAAGAGAAAAGGTGTGATTAGCGACCAGATATTATTTTGGCAGCATCTGACAGGGTTACTTTAGTGCAGTTGTAGGTTTTCTTTAGTCGAATGTCCCCATGGATATTTTGCCCTGAGAGTTCAAGGTGCTGCAGTAGGCGGCTGGTGATGCCAAAGCAGGATTATGGCAATCTCAGCTGCAAATGGTACAGATATGGCTAGCTATGGGCAGATGGTACAGGTATGGCTAGTTATGGGTAGATCTCCGAGTGGACATGCCTTTTGTCTGTCTCTCACCTTTTGTGTCGGATACAGGATCTTCTCTTCTGCCTTTGTCCGTTGTTTTATGAGTAATCAGTGGCAGCTACTGCAGTTTGTTGCAGTGTCATCCCGGAACGCTATAATATGCCGATGTCCAAAGCTTTCATTTCGCGCTTGCAGTCGTCTTTGTATCTTAACTGGGGACCTCCTTATGGTCTTTCGCTAGAAGTTAGTTGCCTTTAAGAATTCGGCATTCGCCATACGGCTCGCACGACCAAGCTGGTAAAGTCTTCGTTGTCTCATTAGAATGTAGGTGGATAAGAGGCCAGCACGACGGCGGACTCGAGTTATGAGCACTATGTCGCTCCAACTGTTGCAAAGGATGGGGCAAAGGAAAAGCAAATGAAAAGTGTTCAGCATAAGCTCTTGCCTGCCCCAGATCGTGATGCTTCACTTCAAATTATTAAAATCAGGGAAAGCACTTAATGTATGAATTAATGTAATGTTTCTTTCCCTTTAGCCCTCTTTGTCTCTGGTTTAAACGATATATCTCTTTGTCCCTCTTTTTCTCTCCTTCTCTCTAACTCTCCATCCCCGTCTCCCTCTCTTCCTCCCTCACTCCCTCTCTCTCTCT
>NW_004798267.1:97821-101613 GCF_000002075.1 Aplysia californica | reverse complement strand
AGGAGGAGGAGGAGGAGGAGGAGGAGGAGGAGGATTAGTAGTAGGAGGAGGAGGATTTATTTTTACCCCTTCTTCTGTTCACCAGAGCGTGGTCTTCTCCAAGGCGTTCGAGCTGCATGAGGGCCAGATCAAAGCACCGTCCGGTCTCGAGTTGGCTCAGTCCAAGCACGCCTACATCGCTAGGTGCACTGTGGTGGAAGGAGAGGTGAGTTCTGTGCTGGTTTACTTTGCTTGAGGGCATGTGAGATTTTAGAATTAGAATAATGTTTTTAAAGTTGTTTTTTTAATTAAAAGAATAAAAATGATAATAATAATAATAATAATAATAATGTTAATAATAATAAATAGTGTGTGTATATCGCATAACCCCACTCTACGGCAAGCTCTGTGCGCTTTTCACTACATATTATCACCCCAGCAGACCACAGAACATTCAGAAACCTTCTCAGCTTCCCGGGAAGCATACAGTGCAAGCAGCTGATTAAACGCTCAAACACTAACAAACTGACAAGATCTTAATTTGACTGTTTATAGTCTGGGTACCCATTCCCACCTTGGTGAAGTGAGGAAAATTCGTGTAAAGTGCCTTTCCCAAGGACACAACGTCTGGTCCCTGATGGGATTCGAACCCGCGACATTATGGTTGCGAGTCTGAGAGCCTAACGACGAGGCCACCAACTTTGTAGCTGGTATTTTTTATTTGATTTAACACCCCTTTCAATACTGTAAGGTTGTTTAAGAGGCGATGTTACCTCTACTCTCTTCAAAATTGTAAGGTTGTTTAGGAGAAAACGTTTCCGACTGACACTTGCCTCATATAGGACAGGACCAAGAGTGCGGGAGCCTCGAACTCGGACCTGAGTTTTCTTTTGTTTTGCTTTTTCTTTGTTTTTCTGTTAGCAGGGATGTGTGCGATATTTGCTGTTGTTCTTGTCTTTTTTTTTTTGCCAGGGATTGTGTCGTCTTGTTTTCTTTTCCTCTTGCGCCATGTTACGAACATGCAGGCCTGAAACCAACAATTGGTCAGCAGTGTATTTTGGGTTGGCTCAACTGACAACTGTAGTGAGATTTCGCAAAGTACAACCCCCCCCCCCCCCACCCCTTTCCTTTCCTTCCCCTTTTCCTCACATACACACCCACAAACACACGCATACGTATACGCACGCGCGCACTCACATGTACACATACAAATACGTAAACACACCACACACACACACACACACACACACACACACACACACACACACACACACAAACACACACACAAACACACACACAAACAAACCCACATATTTACACAAACAAACACACAGACAAACCTCAACCTTGGAATTCCTTACAGACAGGTTCAGTAGCAAACATTCCTCGCGCATACTACGGCCCTACACGGTTTGATTAGAGCAGCATCGATTCTGTTTACCAAGCTGCCAGGGTGATGTGCGGTCATAAAGAGGGGGAATCGGTGAAACTAGAGCGTTTATCATTAGATGCCCTGCCAGACGAGGCCAAAGTACCATTCCTCCTGGGGTGTACTTGTTTGATCTGGCCAGTGGCAGTCAGTAGCTTTGTAAACAGAAAGAAACTACGAGCTCGATACTACGTTGAGCTTCCAAAAATTGTTGAAACAGCTGGTGGTCAGAAATGATAAAGGACGGAGAACAGCTGACGAGAATGAACATGGCTGGGGGGGGGGGGGGGTCCAGGTGTAGAGGTTACGGTGTTCACCTCTCTTTCAATAGGTCCACGGTTCGAAACCTGACAGGGACAGAAACTTTTCTTCTCTAAAATTGTCTTCTTTCACCTCCTTTCCTACTGCCCTACTGTCTAACAATGTTCTGTAGTCTGCTTTCGTCTCCCCTGTCTGCCCCCCGACCCACTCTCCCCCTTTGCCGCCTCCTCTGGGCTCCTGATTTTTTCTCCATCCTTTCTACTGCTACTCCTTGGCTCCTACCTACTGTTGTCTGTCAGCGACACCCCTGATCTTAAGGTAGGTAAGATCTAACACCAAGCCTTTTCGGAGAAGGGCGAAAAATCTCTGAGGTCTCGTATGCACGTTAAAGATCCCTTAGTTGTCCTAAAATCTATAAGAGTAGGCTTCGGCCACAACCCGGGCAAAATTCAAAATTCCTACCAAACTGAAAATGTAACCTTATGCAGTTGCGAGCGCCGTAAAACACTAACCAAAAACCAAACGAACATGGCAAGAAAGTGTGATAAGGCGGGAACGAGAGAAAAGGATTGCGGCTTTGGGGATTATTTTTAAAAACATTTTTAATAAATCCTATATTTTTACGCTTATAATCGCCTTATACTCTTAGAATTGCCACTGAAGTAATTCGCATTTTTATTGTTTTTTCCTGCATTCTTTGTATTTGTTCAATGTTGGTCATTAGCTTGTTCCTTATTCGTTTATTTACTCTTAAGGTTATTTAAATATGTATTCATTTGTTTAATATTACCTTTAATTTCTTCTGTTTTTTGTAATTCCTTCTATGTGTGTTTTCCCCCTCTCTTTTTGAAACATCGAGGAAATTTCTCCATCTAACTTCCCGGTTGTATTTTATTAAAGGAAAAAAGCAAAGGCAGGCGATAATGTAGTCTTTTCGTCCACTTTCTGTTCCGAACCCTCAACAAACTCTTAAATCAAGTAAGCTGTGACAGGCTTGAGTTGCGTGACGTAGTGCAATATGAAGGTTTTTTTATGCTCCAGATCTCGTTTACAACACTCTCATTTTCTTTCGCTGATCAAAAATATCCCCTGAAAGACTTTATTCTGAGTCGTTCTCTCGAGTACAGCTCTTGACTATTGATTATTTGTCTGAGGATCAATAATGTTACCATGTTAATTACGTATTTTGCATTCGATTTCTGGGGAGATTTCCCGTTAATGCAACTGGTTAATTAAGAACTTGAAAATGTATTCAAATAAATTTGTTCGACGGTTAAAGGTTTTTCAAGTACGGAGCATCAATAACAGGCATACAGAAAAATAACTTCAAATGGAATCTAGATCAAAAACATATAACGCTCTTAAAACCTTTCTAGTTTAACCCTTTCCCTGCCGTGCCCATGACTCTTCTGTCAGGCTGAAAAATTACACGAAGTCGTTCGTTTGGCAGTGATTAGAGGTTAAATCTTCGTGGCAGTAGAGTGTGTGCATCATATACATAAATATTGTTTTTTAATGGCCAAAATTAAATGTGCAATTCTAGTTTTTGTACATTGACGTTGAGTGTGTGTGTGTGTGTGTGTGTGTGTGTGTGTGTGTGTGTGTGTGTGTGTGTGTGTGTGTGTGTGTGTGTGTATGTGTCTTCTGGCGCGCGCGTGCACAATTACAGATCAAGCGGCCTATAAGAATAGAACATTTCCTTAATTTGCAAAATGACTTTGCTGCGGTATGGCTAATTATAAACACGACTGACATTAAAGCTAAAGTTTAGTATCAGCTTTGGGCCGTGGTAATCAATGAAAGCTAAAACGATGAAAGTAAATAATTTCATTTAATTATGTCAAATAGAAAAAGAAAGGAAGATAGTTGTAAGCGTACAAACGTTGATTGCAATCCCTTTCTTCTCATCACTGTGCCGCCAGTTCCAAGGTTTCAATCGACAACATACAAAAGCTGACGTTTTATCTCGAGACCACCACCCTCTTCTACCGTCTCCCACCCTCTCCCACCCTCTCCTATCCTCTCCCATCCCGTTTCAGAAGCGATGCCCTCTCTGCCCTAACCATTCCTCCAGAAGTTAGGAAAAGAGCAGGTGTAAGAACACTGTCGACACAGTGGGTGCA
>NW_004798267.1:72821-92821 GCF_000002075.1 Aplysia californica | reverse complement strand
CTCTACGAACCCGTACAATGATTAAAAGACCCATACAACCATCACGTACATACAGTGTTCGGTCGAAGAGTACAAGCCCATGCATCGTGAATCAATAACAACAGCAACGGCAGCACCAGCAGCAGCAGCAGCAGCAGAAACAGCAGCAAAAATTTAAAAGAACTAATACTAAAAGAACAATATCAACAATTATTTTCTCTATCTCATTTTTACGAAGCGGGAATACTTTACGCTTTTGAAATGTGTCGTAACCGGCGTTTGCGGTGTTGCGCTTGGGTGCTTTGCAGTCGCTCAGCGAAAACCTGAGTTCAATTCCGGCGTAGGGAGAATATTTCTCGAGTATATCGGTCTTTCTGCTTCTTCTTTATAACTCTCTTAGCAAGGGCTGGCCCTGACAGTCAGGGGTCGAAGCAGCCCGCATTCGGTATGATTTAAATTGTGTCGAAGGGGGCGTAAAATACCTTCTTCTTCTATCCCGTGGTTGGGCAACCATTGGGGCACCACTGCATTTGAAAACCAGTTCTCGCCATCTATTTTTGTCCTCTGCTATCCTCAGATTGTCACCCATCGTCTTTCCTGTCCACTCTGTAATGTTGTCCTCCCACCTCCTTCTCTGCCTTCCTCTCTTTCTCTTTCCTTGCAGGATTATAATGGTAAAGTACCTACACAGACTTAAATGTGTCTTAACCTCTGTCTGTCTATTTAGTTAGAGACCATCCCCACAGCAGACGACTATCGACTGTACACGTACGACTTCGACGACCTGGCTATGAAGGACGACGATACCATCAGAGCAACCATCAGGATGTTTGTCGACGCTAATCTCATCAATACCTTCAAGATACCCTACGAGGTGAGGGCATGCTGTTTCCAGTCTGCATGCTGCGGAGCTATAGGGAGTGCAAATGTGCTTGGTTTTATTTCTTTGCTTTCTGGCTTTTAAATGGTGTTTTTGTTGCGGATGTTGTTTTTGTAGTTGGTGGTGGTGGTGGTGTTTGTTTGTTTGGGGGGGGGTGGCTGTTTACATTCTTTGTTGTATTCAAGGTTGGTTGGGCTTTGCTTCGTCTTTGAAATTTTGGTGTGTGTGTGTGTGTGTGTGTGTGTGTGTGTGTGTGTGTGTGTGTGTGTGTGTGTGTGTGTGTGTGTGTGTGTGTGTGTGTGTGTGTGTGTGTGTGTGTGTGTGTGTGTGTGTGTGTGTGTGGTGAGGGGGGTGTCTGTCGTTTGTTGTTCATTCCGGGAGAAATATGGGGCAAGAAACTAAAGAGTGCCAAACAAATCATGACAGAGGCAAAGCATTTTTGAGGAAAGAATAGTGGAGGAAACGAGAGGGAATGGTGATTGTATTCTTTGTTTTGCTCTTTATTTGCGTAGTAGCTGAAACTACTAAGATAATAACTCTGTCCGCCTATCACAGGTTCTGAAAGTATAGCTGACTCAGTCACATCGGTATACTCAACTCTCGAAATGATTACTTACTTGATTAAATTTGATCCCCGCCAGAGAGAATTTCTAGTTTGATATGTTAATGTACGTGTCCTTTTTCAGACGATGTGCCGTTGGGTGTGCACTGTAAAGAAAAACTACCGTCCGGTGACCTATCACAACTGGCGACATGCCTTCAACGTGTGCCAAACCATGTTCACCATGCTTTACGTGAGTATCTACAGTCTTCCTTTCTCATTAAAGAAATAATAATAATATTGTTATCTTTATGCTCCAATGTTACCGTGTTACCATTTCCCCATTCCGTCTCTGACGGCAAAGATCTTGAAATACAAACAGTACATAAATCTAAGTAGTTATATATTTATATAGAACAAACAATTAGTATTTTTATTTGTTTTCTGCCCTCAAACAAAAGAAATATAAAGATATTACTAACATTGGCCTCCCTCACCACACACTGACACACAAAAAACACATGCACACACACACACACACACTCGCGCGCACACGCACACACACACACACACACACACACTCGCACACCCCCCACACACACACACACACATAAACTCATGCTCTCAGTCCGACAAGTTAAAGGGTGCTGATGTTAAACTGAAGATGAGTACGTTTTGTTCTCAAGGTTTTACGTACAAAGTAAGTTACTAAGTTCATTATCAAAACATCACTACCTCAGAATTGCAATGTTCTCTCTGACATTGTTTACCGTTTTTGGGTTACTCAGACCCAGAGGTCAGAAAGAACATGTTCTATCTGCTGTTTCAAAATCGGAAGGTTTTGCGGTGTCATTTATAAAATATTCAAATAATTGGATTCGAGATGTGGAACTCAACATTTTTTAGGTCAAATTTCTCTAAACTAGGTACTGAGCAGGTAGATTTGTGTAATTCTGAGGTAGCCACATGGCTCTGGGTCCATACAATATTGTTAGAATCTCCCAAAAGCAAAAATGATTAGTAGCACGAGATTGTCATAATCATACAAAAAATGTACAATGTGTTATGTCGACCTTCGGGGGCTAGATTATTGTGATGTGTGTTATATATAATGAAAAGAATTTGTTCCACTCTTCCACTTGTTCATTGTTCGTCTGTTTGGAATCTATAGTCTGAGCCGGCGTCTGTGGTGTAGCGGTTGGGCGCTTCACTGTTACACGCAGTAAACCCGAGTTCGATACTCGCGAGTCGGGAGAATTTTTATCGAGTATCTCGATTTTTCTGCTGGGATGGCCCTGACAGGCAGGGTTGGAAACCCATCTCTTAAATGATTTAAAATGTGTCCATGTGAGCGTAAAAAAATCACCATAATCTGATCTCTGACCTCCGATTTCCTTCATGCCAGACGGGTGAACTGCGTCCCAAGTTTGACGCTGTGGAGGTGTTCGCCCTGATGGCTGCCTGTCTCTGTCACGATCTGGATCACCGGGGCACCAACAATGCCTTTCAAGTCAAGTAAGCTTTTCTCTGTATTGTATCATTTGTTATTGAGTTAACTTTTCTCTTTTTTAATTTTATCTTTCTTTTTTATTTCCTCATTTGTTATCGGGTTAGATTTTTTTCTCTCTTTATGTTATCATTTGTTATTGAGTTAGCTTTTCTCCCTTTATTCTATCATTTGTTATTGGGTTAGCTCTTCTCCCTTTATTCTATCATTTGTTTTGAGTTAGCTTTTCTCTCTTTTTTATCATTTGTTGTTTGGTTAAATTTTCTCTTTTTTTAAATCATTTGTTATTGTGTTAGCTTTTCTCTCCTGATTTCATCATTAGTCATTGAGTTAGCTTTTTTCTCTTTTTTATTGTATCATTTGTCACTGGGTGTGATTTCCTTTGTTTTTTCGATTAGGTTTGCATTCTCTGTTTAATCTAGATACATTTTTGTTATTGAATTTATTTACCTCAGCTGGTTCCGTCATTACTTTTCTCTTGAAAAAAAAAGGCAATGCTGATATCGTTATTTTTGCGCTTGGCAAAAGTTGTCATCAAGAACTAAACAGAACTAACATCAACAGTAACTTTTTGTCTTCTGAAGGGGTAGCGCTGCCACCAGAACCAACAAGACTAAGGTGTTAGGAAGGATATATAATATCTTTTTTTTTTAGTTTTCATCCTGCTATGCCCTTTCAATACATTAATCCGATGGTCTTTTTTCTGTTATGCGCTATGTTGCAAAGTTATATAATCTAACTCAACTGAATTTTCAAACTTAATCTCCAGGGTGGCATCCCCTCTCGCCATGTTGTACAGCACATCTGTATTGGAGCACCACCATTTTGACCACTGCATTATGATCCTCAATAGTGAGGTAAGCTTACTTGCCTTAAACAAATCCCAAATTAAATTTGAACTATGGTTATATGACAATATGAAGGAAAGCGTTATCAAGTTAAATGTTGACGTTTCTATTGAGAATCACTGGGGTCCAAGTCATACGCCAGAAATATTTTGACATAACCTTATTTTAACTACTTTTGGGGGGGAGGGGGGTGCGTAGTAATTATTGCATAAGAATACAAATGCAAACAGTTCAGTATGGATTAGAATTGCTTTGTGGGGGGGGGGGTTGTGGGAAGGGAGTTTGTTGTTTTTTAGGGGTTTTTTCGATAAGCTTCTTTGTGTATTATGGAAACAAATGCAATATCCCAAAAGACAAAATCGGCATCGTCACTAATAAACGATCTTGGTCATCCATCAAAGCGCTGTCGCTGTCCTCGCTCAATATTGCTTCATCATTCTGTCAGCGGCGCAACAGACCACTGGCCGCCTTCGCCATTCGGCAGCGGCCCAAGGTCCAATAACCCAATTGACTCTCCCTTCTTTTCCGTAGCTGTGCCAATCAGTGCTAATGAAGAAAGGCAATTAGTGTCAGATTGAACAACGAGAAATAAGGTAGGCCTGAAGCGGTTGATTTTCACGACAGTTGCTGTTGGCACTTTGAAAAGATGAGTGGGGAAAGCACGTGAAAGGTGAAGGGCGACGAGGAAAGAATGGATCATAAATTATTAGCGTTGGCAAACAGACAAGCTGCAAAAACTCATAAAACGCCAAGTAAACAAATTGCAAGAGTACTCGAAGGAAAAAGAAGATTTTTTTTTCTTTTTCAGGGTAACAACATTTTCCAGTCTTTCCCTCCAGAAGAATACAGAAGAGCCATTAAGATTCTCGAACATGCTATTCTGTCTACCGACCTCGCTCTTTATTTCAAGTAAGTCCGTCACTATCACCATGTATCAGCCTGTTTGAATAGTAAAACCATAGAAACATTAGTTACAAACAAATTGCTACCCTAGAATAACATATTTCTATCTCAATACCTAGTATAGAGAAATTTGACGTTAAAAATTATAAGTTTCACGACATGTCAAGCTTTTTTTAATGCAGTGCTTTGAAAATCTTGATAACAACTCCGATTAATCTTTCAATTTTGATATAGCAGATAGAACATTTGGTTTTTTACCTCATGGTCTAAGTAACTGAAAAGGTCAAAAATGCCCCATACAAGTTTGTAATTCTAAGGTAGCGAAATGTCAAATAATGAGGTGCAAAATGTTTTAAGTTCATAAACAATGTTGTCTGATCGAATACAGAGAACAATGGGTGTATTTTTATCTTGTTTTAGTGCATGTACTTGTGTGCCAAAACCAAGACGAATTCCCAGTTTCTCATTAATGCAAACAATTATATAACCAACTTTTAACTCGCTACAAACACGCCTTTCTTTGCTGTCCGCTGATAGCTGAACAAAACCAACCGGTGAGTGCCCGTCTTCTGTAATAGAATGATTAATGGGCGCTGTTTATGGGGCGGGCCTCTCTGACATTAACGTGGAAACGGTCAATAATGAAGACGGCATTGTGAGCTGGATATTCATGGACGCCAACTCAGTACACAAGGATGCAAACTCTTTGGTGCTTTTCAGTCAGTTCTTTTCTTTTCTACATTGTGATCTAGTATCAATACGTCTTTATATATTTTTGCGAAGTCTATTTACATTTTACGGCTGTTTAGCAGTCGAATGAGCCCAGCTGTTTTCAAATTAGACTTTCATTTCCCATACTGCCTTTTTTAGGATGTTAAACTGGCATAATCAGGTGATGTGAAGATATTACCAGTGATCAATTAATGAATTATATAGATGATGTTGTGGATAATAATATTTGGCTAAAGTTAAATGTTCCCCGATGCAATATAATATTCTGTTACTATACTTTTTATTTATTATTTTCAGGAAAAGGGGCGACTTCAAAACCCTTGTCGAAAGTGGAGAACGTAACTTTAAAGAAGAGGAGAAAAAAGATTTGCTGAAGTGAGTGACATTGCCACTGTACTTTGAATTTGGTATTGTTTTTGTTAAGATTATAGGATAATGTTTCGGCAGCATGAATTAAAATGTTGTTCTTGTTTCGGTTTACTTTACCCCAAATGTAATATGGGAAAGCAGCTAAGTTCACAATCTACACTACATTGATTTATTTTAATCTCGACAAAAGTGTTCCAGTTATTTTTACTTTTGATCACGACTGACAGACCCGTTTCCCCTGCATTAAACCCCGCCTGCTTTCATTGCAAAATTCACCCACAGGCATACCTGCATAAAGGCACTTATACTCTCCCATGTTAGAAGTATAAAGCTGTCATTTCCGAACTTGGAATTTACTCCTATAGACCATTTTTCCTAAAACCCCATTACCCATCTATCACTAGGATCCATATCCTCCTTCTTTTTCGTGTATGCTCCCCACCCAAAGAATGCCCTCCAACTATTGACCCCCTCAACACGCACTATATCCTAGAGCCATGATGATGACAGCCTGTGACGTCGCCGCCATCACAAAACCATGGAAGATCCAGAAAGAAATCGCCCAGCTTGTCACTGCTGAGTTTTTCGAGCAAGGCGACATCGAGAAGACTAAACTGGGTCAGAAACCAATCGTAAGTTTCCGACATAACTCACAACTTTCTCTTTACACCTGTAATTTGCACTGTGACTTGGTTACTAGCCCAACTTCAGTTTTAAGTTTGGGTCTGTTTGCCCTTCCAAAACAATAATATATGTTTTATGAGAGGAAAAAAACCTATTGTCTAAGATTTGTCTGACTATTTGAAGTGAGAGCTTCCAATTAATATCAAAATAGTCTTGTTAAATTGTTATGACTTTATAATTTATTTTATGCTACCCTTTGAGTTTAATCTTTATTTGTTGACGATACCCTGTTATATGTTGATGGTGTTAAGGTATGACATACTGCAAAAACTATTATTAGAAAGAGATTTCAAAATTACGCTTAATTGAGGATTACTGCAGGGGTGCAGTTGGTACATTGTGTCTGCACTCTTGAAAGGCACATATCGTCAGTTCACAATTTTCTGCCCTCGAACATGCCTGTAAATGAAGAAGATTGCTAATTTTTTGTCCATAGTTACGGAGGCAGAAAGATAATTGATAAGATGTGTTTTAATTCTGGAAAAGGACAGGAAAAATTGCAAGACTTATGCTCGTATAAAAACGGTTTAATGTAATATTATCATAACAATTTATCTCTATCAGCCGATGATGGACAGAGAGAAAAAAGATGAGCTACCAACAATGCAAGTGGGATTCATTGACTCAATATGCACCCCAGTCTATGAGGTAAGCTGTTTTTTAATACTCGTTTTTATTTCTAATTGCAAAGCTCACCATCAAGAAACTGAAATACATTTTGGTTCAGAATAGATGTAATGACAGATGATATATTATCCAATGTTCATACAAGGATTATTAACAATGTTGTGGAGAATCCGAAATCTGGTTTTCAGCTGTGGAAATATATTATTATTGAATATATGCAATCTTTTAGAACGTTTTCTTTTACAACATTAGCGTCTGTTACAATTTACTCGTTCCAACTTACATACCTTTTTGTCGTTTCGTATGTACTACAGACCAAGTCAGTTATTTTCTCTTTTAACATCGAGGACAGAACTAACATGTCAAATTCATTTCAAATTATTGTTTTGTCGTTATAACTATAAGTGTTTCATATAATCCTGGTTTTTTCACGACCCAAGGCGTTTGCCAATATGTTCCCGCGACTGTCCCCGTTTTACCAAGGACTCATGTCAAATCGGAACAACTGGCAGACTTTGATCGAGAAGAACAGCTTGGCGGAGTCTGCCTCTACTGAGGAAAAGAGGCTCCCACCAATCACCTCCCCATCGCCTACCGTTGTCAGTGAGAAGTCAGGAGAAAAAAACAATGCAAGTTTGAAATCGGCTGGTTCTAAAGGTAGCAATTCCAAGAAAGCGCCTCCTCCCTCATCTCCCCAAGGCTTGCGCTCCCCATTGCTGGTCCGGCGCTCCCCTTTAAGTCCCAACAGGTTAGGGGAGCCACCTCGCTCCCCCAACAGTCTCAGAACTCACAACACAACACAACTCTCCCCGGGTGCTCAACGGAGAAACTACCAGGCTTTTGGCAGCACTTGGCCTACCAAGCTTACTTCTCTGACTCCGCAAAAGGAAACGGCAAACGGCTCCGGCGGCAGAAAAAGTTCTCAACTCCGTAATGGCAAACCTTCCTCCTACACCGCGCGTCCATGGGCCACGACACTAGTGGGCAACTCTTCATTGTCATATTTTCAGTGTGAACACAACCCTACTCTAGATTTCTTGTCCAGTGACACTACTTGTAGATCTGAAGACTTTTTTTCTTGTGCGAAGCACACACACCCTCAACCCTCCCTCGTGTGATTTCATTTCAGTCTCTTTGATCCCCGTGTTCATATTCTTTAAGTTGTCTTTGTTTTATTTTCTTTGTTTTTTTCTGGTATATTTGTTTTGCTCCACAGAGAGTAATATTTTGTTGTGGTGTAGATATTAATGATATTTTTGTTCTGCAAAGCGGTCAGATGCATATTCACAGCTTGGCCTGTAGTGACTCCAACGCACGCGCTGTGGCGTAGTACGCGCTTTCACTAGGCCTTACAGTAGTGCTGATTTGTGCGCTTCCTGCAGACTGTCGACCAATAATTGATTACCGATTCGGTTTCACGGACGAGATTAATTTTATTTCCCTCGGTGTGATTGCAATGAAGAAAAATCCGAAAATAGTCACACTCAAGTCTAACACATTTCAATGGACCCCATGCGGCTATGAAGTAGGGTCCATTTCACGTTAATACCTCAGACTGAGCTCGGGTGAAGGGATATACTTGTCGAAATACCTACTAATTAAAGACTTCAATACTTCAGTTTTCCTTGCTCAGAGCACGAGATTAAGAACATGGTCTTTCTAGTTATCCAATAAAGATCAAGCGTCATTTTCCCCTAGAACAAATTGATCGTTTGTCGAAAAAAGGAAGTACACTTCTACGCTCAAAGTTATTTCCAACTTCACCTTCAGAATCTAATCTCACAACACATATCTTGTTGACTCTTTACGTATGCGTGTATGTGGATGTTTTTATATGTATGTCGTATGTGTGTTTATGTGTCTGTGTGTGTTTGTGTGTGTTTGTGTGTGTGTGTGTGTGTGTGTGTGTGTGTGTGTGTGTGTGTGTGTGTGTGTGTGCATGTAAAACCGGTCTCTTATCGGAGCGTGTGCCCCTTGTCTCTTGTAGTTGTTTGCGAAGATTTCTGACCCACTTCGACCGCTCAACGACGGATGTGCTAGCAACAGAAAGCACTGGGAAGAGATGGCAAGTGGGAACTCACAAGACGACAACACAGATGAGCAAACAGGTGCCTCACGATTTGTTTGATATGCAGGGCATAATTAATCTTAACCGCATCTAATTATATACATATCATCCTTCATATACACGTCTCTTGGCATCAATGAAAATACTACTAACCTCATATCATCATAATCTAACTAGGCCTGAAACCTATTATTAACTAGACTGGGATACATTCAATGTGAGCCTGTTTCCCTGGAAAAAAAATCCACAGTCACAGAGCACCATGACGGAACAAATATGTACATTATAATGTTTGCTATTTTTGTATGCCGGAAATTTTCTCCGTAGTGTCTTGGTTTCGATCAGAGACAATGCTGAGTTTCATATTCTAAAATATAAACCGCCACTGCATGAATCCCTGCATCCCTTTCGGTGTGATTTTGGTGTATGTATTTATGTTTAGGCGTTGTGTCAGAAGTAACTTTTAAGCGCATGCGCATTTTATATCACGGCTTGCACAAACGCAGTTCTCTTGTTTCTTTTCTACATTCAAGAACCACGAGCAAGCTTTGATTCTATGATTGTTCAAGATAGAGATATCCAGACCCCAAACACGTAATAAATCCACAATTCTAATACGCTATCTTCCATATCTCTCTTTTTTTCTGAGAGTGAACTAAAACAAAAGTGCTCTGTAAAGTGTTTGATTGGCACTGGACTTATATGTAGACTCACCTAATGCATGTATTACTCAATAAAATAACTAGACCTCGATAGAAGCTCAATCGCAATAACAGTCTGCAACGACGTACAGGCTACCTTCAATGAGTCTGAAAATGAAAAAGCCAATGGGAAGTAATGCAGAAGGCTGGCCTCGTAGTATTGCTATGTCGATTGGATGTTCTATCGGATGGGGCTCTCGGCCGTAAATAAGCGAATAAACAAAATAACTTTCGCTACATGAATACAGAATTTCTAAAGGGCTGTTTGATACCTTTTCACTAGGGTATTTATTATTTCAAGACGCCAGCATCTCAAAAGGCAGACAAGCCGATACACTGTTAGCAGTTTCTAATGATTTAATCAAAATTAAATGATCGTCATTCATATTGTGCAACAAATTCTACCGTCCAGTTGCTCATTTGAACCTGAATATATTTTCCTTATAAATTACTTTAAGATTTAATGCAAGCAAGTCGCCAGAGCATAAACATGGTACAGAGTAATGGATGGGGGAGAAATATAAGATCAAGATATATACTTTATTGTTGGTAGAACACTTGCATGAAATGTCCAGGACTCTGTGTTGTTTGCACCCTGTGGCCTTGCCTCACCCGCCTCTCCCTCGCATGACTCTGTCACTGGTTTCTATGATCATTCACTCTTTGTTCCCTTGACGTTCACCTCAACTTCACCAGTAATGTTCTTTCTTGGGCTTTGTTTTCATAATTCAATAAGGCATGACTTTTAGTTACAGTACTTTAGAAATAGTCCTGTTCAAAATTAGAACTAACAATACCTATCCCATTATTCTTTAGACGGTGAAAGTTGTAAAACAATATATTAGTTTAAATAATAATGATGTTCGTGCTGGTCTGTAAATAATGACAGCGCACAATATTAGAGATAATAGTAGTAGTAGAAAGTCTTAAAATAACCGTTTTAAGGCACACCATGCATGGCAAAGCTAGAATATCATGTCACAATATTATCTTATGAAGCATGATTGAATATGATGTTATGTTGAACAATGTCCCATATGGTGTCAAATAATTTTGTTCAATCGAGTGTGCATGCCCAAAGTGCTTGCCCTATACAAGTTAATTGATTGAAGTTAATTTAAGAGAACGCTCCATGACAGAGCGATTTTGGTATACCACTATTTGATTGTTCATCTAAAATAGGCTGCTGGGTTGTAATACTTTGTTTACGCTTGCAATGTATATCCTTTTTTCTGATTATTTTCAAGGCATTGAAGTGAGGTAAAAGGGGGGGGGGTCTGGTTTCAGTTTATAGAAGAATTGCTTAAGATGTATTTTTAATATGGGGGCGGAAAAGAACTTTCCACTGGAATACAGTTGGGGACATTGGAACAGTGTTGAATAGTTTTCTAGCTATAATTCGCAATATTTTGACTCATGCATGTCAGGGCAAGTATGTACCCTTATTCTCAGAGTGCGAGCCGGGTGGCATTGTTAAAGACGATTAGTTTACATGCACATAATTATAAGCCAGATCATATTTCGAATGCTAGTGCTAAGGTAGAAAAGAAATAGGACAAGAAAGGAGAGGAGGTATAACTTTTCTCACTTACATTGTCTACAGAAAACATCAACAAAATGTGTAAAGACTTGTTTTGAATATAATTCCTTTGGGAGCGCGGGAAGCGGGAAAGAGTGAAATTTATAAATCAGTCAACGAATGGGAACGAAAATAAAGTTTCAAGAAGTATTAACATGTGGTCTTTTATTCATTTATTTGGGGGGGGGGGGGTACTTACTATGCTGAAAGAAACTGAAGGGGGCATTGTTGAAGGATCTAAATTTAAATAAAGCAGGGCTAAGCTAGAAACAAGCCACCAATGTAACAGTCTCCTGCCTGGGCCCCCCTACCCCCCACCACAGGAGAAGGGAGTCAAGAAAACAAACAAGACAGAAGCGGGCAAAGCCACCAAGAGCCCGAGCAAGCGACCCAAGGCCAGTGCGCCCTCAACGGCGGTCAAGCACCCAACTCAGCGCTAAAATCTGACATGGCCCTTCACAGCAAACACACACACAACAACAACACCACCACCACCTCTCACATTTCTCATTCTAACTCATCACCACAATCATCGCAATCGTCATCATCTGTCAACAATGTAAAGTCCACCCATACTGAGAGCACCCGGACTCCTCAGCAAACTGCTAACGTAAGTATTCTCGAAGGACGTATCTAATTGGTTTGAGGCGGGTCATTTCTGCTGTTACCAGTAGTGACTATTGATAAACAGGGGAAAAGAGGGCGCGCGGGAGTGGGGGAGGGGGAGTTATAGAACCTGAAAATCAGGATTGATTCTATTCCAAGTACATTCTTTGAGACACAATTCATCCCTTTGATGGAATTGTTAACCCTTTCTAGTCACATATCTGAACAGGTTTTTCCCAGTATGACTCTTATTGCCAATAATATACTAATCCGTAAACGTTTTCCCCTCTTCCTGCAGCCGAGAGAATGAGAGTTCGGTGTCGCAATATTGTAACCAGTGTTTCGCGTTTATCTGTTAAAAAATTAAGTTGCTTTAATAAAAACGATTACACTATTTTTAAAGTTTCCTTTACGAAGTTTTCCCTTTCATACTAAATTTTCTAAAACAATGAGCTTCATAACTTCCCTTTTGAAATTGTTTCTACATGTGATGTATGTTTTAGCCTATATATTATACGGGACGGCGGTATTTGTGCTACGAACGAAAGTTGGGGAAACAATATTACAATTGGACTTAAAACCATACCCAGTTAGATTTTTAGTTACGAAAATAAACAATCCCCCCACCCCTTCCTTTTTCTTCATTGGCTTTCAAGACATGGCAAACCCCAAAGAAAAAGATGTTATTATTTATATTATTTAACGATGTTCAGGATTTTCAAAAGATAAGGAACCTAAAAGAATAAGGGTAGTGTCCTTTGACAAAGTGGTCCTTCTGGGGAAAAAATGTTTCACGACCCGCCACAGGCTAAAACGGTCTTTGGTATTCTGATGTAGTATACCCGAATGTTGGAAGTTGCTGATGTTCTTTTGCATGGTTCCACTGATCAGTGCTCTCACTCTCTCACTCCTCGTTCACTTACTATAGTGTTTGGGTCTATTTAGTTCCATTCGTCTTTCCCTTTCTTTGGTAAATTTAAAGTAGATGTGTTTTGTTGTGGGGCTTTGCCGTTCTGTTCATTGTATTATGGGTACATGTGCATTATCATTACCTTTTTCATCCCTACTAACAACAATTCTTACTTCTTGTGCACTTTAGATAACCTTCTCTCTCTTTCTTTCTTTCTTTCTTTCTTGCTTTCTTTCTTTCTTTTCTGTGATGACATCTTTCAATTTACGTGATAACTTCTGTTTTGTCTTAGAAACAGAATTGTGGACTTATTTTTGTTCATTATTAAAATGCATGGTAAGGGCAGAATGTAGACTTTCGTTTGGGGATATCTTCCATTGGAAACGATATCTGGTAAAGAACATACAGCACATCTTTAGGAGCGACATAACCTGTATATTGACACTATGGATAATGCCATCTGTTCTTGACGTTTCTGCAATGTCTTGTATAATAATCATTATAATATTAATCATAATCATAATCATACTAATGATAATAATAATAATGATAAGGATATTGATAATTATTATTATAATAATAATAATAATAATAATAATAATAATAATAATAATAATAATAATAACAATAATTATAATAATAATTATAATAATAATAATAACAACAACAACAACAACAACAACAACAACAACAACAACAACAACAATAATAATACATTGTGCACACCCATGCTCTACAGCATCGTCTATGAGCTTTGCAACTATTTTTACTTTAGCAGATCGTAGATCACTTAGAAACGTTCTCGGCCTCCCGGGAAGCATAAAATAATGGAGGCCTTAATATTTAATGAAGACTGCAATACCGTTACTTGATCGGAGCACTAATTCGTTTCCAGGAGCTCACGTTGTAAAAAAATGTAGGTAGGCCTATCTTAATCTTATTGTATAGCACGTGTCAAAACGGCGGTGTTCTATCCTTTCTTATATTTTATCGGCGTGGTCTCCCTCACCATCCTTTCTTCCTTTCCAGTCGCTATATATTCTTCAACGCAGTTCTGTTTCTCTTCACATAGGTAAGACACGTACCAAACGTCGAATGAACTTTCAAAGAATCCTGCAATGTCATATGCGCTTTTGAATATCCTCGTCAGTGAGGTGGTTGGCGTCATTCACCTTTACCACAGTGTTGTAACTGCACTTTACAACTATGACCTTATTTTTCATGATATTGTGAATGTTTTTATGCTTTTCCAACTGTTGAAGTTATGTACAGGGCGATAAAAAATGTGTACAAATTTTTTTGGAAATATTTTCTTCCACACTGAAGTTTTGCGTTTCAAATGTGTACACAACATTTGGAAGTCAAAAGGAATTTGTCTGATATTCATTTTAGATCATTCGAAAGAATAGTTTTTCTCTACATAGCGCGTTTAAAAGTCCCAATGATCGAGTTATATTATTGCAAGCTACAGTAATCTAGTTATATGTTTATCTCAAGTTTTTTTTGCCTGCTGAGATCATGCTTAAGATTAGTAAAGAGCAGAGAGCTTTTTGTATTGAGCATTTCCTCAACGCCAGCGCGTTTCGTTAGTTTCGCACTTGATACGGTGACGTTTTAAAGTGTCCTTAATGCCTTCTTTGATATGAAGGGTGAAAATGGTCCATCAGTTTGGACCTACAGTAAAGAATCAAAACCAAAAGTCCCCAGACAAAACGACCATTTCAGATCAAGCACAGACCATTCGCATTAAACGTCACTAGGGTGCAGAATTCGGAAGATGAGCCCAATGAGAAGTCTGTCCGTAGACAATGTCTGCAGCAAGGACTTCCCTACATCTCAACGGTCCGCGTTTTCAAGGCATATCTTCATCTACGACTGTACTATTTTCGTGTTTGCGAAGCTGACATGAGTCAGAGGATAGCAATGTGTTCGTGATTACTCGATCGTCTTGAAAAGCGTGAACATTCCTCTAGGACATTTGATTCCTTGACTTAGATCTAGCTCATATTCACATTTCAGGATATGTTAACTCCAAAATGTCTATTTGTGTCCCTGCCGGTCAATATCAGTCATTTGAAGGAAATTTAAAAACTGAGTTAACATTATTTTTTTAAACTATCGCTTTTTCCCAACAATTTAAAACAAGAATGAAGTAAATATGACCATGTTTTACGAAAAATACAGAACTTTTAATTGTGCGAGGTGAGGAAACATGAAAAGGAGAAAATGGCCTCCGAAGTTGAGCAACATGTTTCAATAGCAATGGGGGTCTTAGAATTGAGATAGAGACTGGAAATTTCACTGTTATCTTGGCTATGCCACGACAAGGTTATATACGGAAGTAGAAAGCTATTCGTTTACAAAGATAAAACTTATGGACAAAACAGAATTTTCACGAGAATGGACTTCACGTCAAATGCGACAAAATATGAGCATTCAGGTACCAGATATTAAATTTTCGAAGTAGCTGTATGTCAAATTCATCTGTTTCATATGAAAGGCCTATGTCTCCTGAGAATTTTGGTGCCATACTTTTACCTCTCAGTCAATGTTAAAAGAATGGCAGCTGTGCATAATAATAAATTGCTGAAGTGCAACCCCATGTTTGACAGATAATAAAAGAGTACCAATTGCACCAACATCTCTACATTAACAGAGTACAACCATTATAAAAAAGAAATGAAGCCTAATTTTTTCATGACTGTGAGATAATTACATTTCAGTATTTCATTCCCTCAAACACGATGATCTGTCGTTATTTCAATAAAAACACCGACCGTTGTCTCGGCCGACGTCGCACCAGCCCTCGCGGCGAGCGAGTCGGCTCAATACTGTAGTGTACTGAGTGCACCCGGTAGTTCCGCGAAAGGATTCATGTAAAATAATTCCAAGCCGATGACTTTATTCTAATAGAAAAAGAAACAGTTCTTTCTGTTTGTACCTTTTTTAGCCGGTATTTTGCACATTTCGTGTTAAAAATTATCTTTGAAAACGTAGACACTTTTTTTTCCAAATGTTTCTATCCAAACGCCAAAGGCCAATGATAATAACCACGGGAAACCATGCTCAAAGCTGTATAGTTCTCCGCCAATCAAAAGACAGTATTAAATCATCAATCTTTCAGCAAAGCTTTCGAATGCATGGGTGTCAATTTTGAACCGGCCGACCTCGCATTCTGACCGCGAGGGGATTCCCTTTCCACGGCGATTCTGCAGCTCCGAATACTCGGATATACAAACAACTGACACTATTGTAACGAAGAAAATGAGAACTTTTTCAAAGTGTTCAGCATTTTGTGTTTTATAGCAAAAGAGCGAAGAAACAGAGATCTGAATCACCCCCATTTCACCGAAACCGCACACTCGGAAGGCCGCGAGTCGGCTTACGTGCCGTGTTTACTCTACCTAATTATACGTTTGCACATAAACATACGAGACAGCACACACACACACACACACACACACACACACACACACACACACACACACACACACACACACACACACACACTAATACACACGCACATACACACACACACACACACACGTATACACACCAACACACATGCACACACATGCACACAGACCGCTTCGCTGGCCTCTTGGTAAGGAGTCGGCTTTGAGAGATCTAGAGGAAGGTTAATTAATCTTTTAAAAGCACTAAAACACAATAAAAAGGACTTTTTTTTAAAGTCCAGTGTAAAACTGAAAGATCAACAGACGATAACAGCTAGCAGGTCACGCCCTATAGTTGTTTGTTTTGTTGTTTTTTTTAATGTAGCAGAAGACATAAAACTTTCAATATATCCACCCCAAAAAAATGTTCATAGAAAGTCACTTTTTTGACTTTCGAGCCTCGTAGCTGATAATAGCACACTGCGTCTTACGACTGATATTGACCGGGGCAGGCAGATTTGGGCAACCTCACCCGCCACCCTATTGCCCCTAGAAGCAACCCCATACTCTAAGACGCACAGTGTGTGCAGCTTTGAGTACTCATGGTTGGATGGATCTTTGTTTTTGGCCACCACTGAACATTACGAACAACGCGTTAAAATGAGACAAGTTCATGGGAGGACACATAGAGAGCACGTTCTCGAAATTCCAGAATTTAGAAAAGAAAAAAAATTAAAATTCTAAAACTTTGAGAGAGAAAAGAAGTATTACTGTTTAAATGTTACAAAGATGGAAAGATTAGATTCCAAAAATTAAAGGAAGGGAAAAAACAAACCAATCATTTCATGACTCTCCTAAAATTACCGTACCAGATCTTTTAAATTTGAGCATTTTGCGTTTTTAGGTAGTTTTTATCGAATGCATTTCTGTTTTCGAAAACAAGTTTCTTCTTTATGAGCTTTATGTAAAACAAATTCCTTTTGAATGAATTATAACTTTTTTCAAATTACAACATTCTTGTACAAATTTTGGGCGAGATATTCAGAAAAGAAAGTTGTACAGTTGTTGTTTTTTTTATCACCCTGCATCTATAAAATGAACAGAACTCAATGCTTATACTTTTATTACGGTTGAGAAATGTCAGCAGTAGATCTAGTAGCGTTGTGGATCGGGGATTCAAATGTTTTCCCCACTCCCAAAGCTCCAACGTGAATGGGGGCTGGAGATTGGGGATGCTAACATTAATTCGTGACAGCTAAAAATGTAACTAATGCGCGATTTTGATACATGTAGAACGTTTTCCTCATTTTGCTAGTTTTATTTCTTGCCATTGCACTTTCTTTGTCCCTTCCCGCACGTTTGTGCGTCACACCCATTCTCCGCAAATTTTGTGTGCACGCCATAGCCGTTTTCATATTTTGTAACTTTTCAAATCCAGAACTCTCTTCATTAAGATGGGTGGAAATAAAGGCACCCACTTCTCACTAAAAGGAAGTCCAACCCTTTTTCCACATTACACCCGCCAACGTTTTTGCTCATTTGGATTTTATTTAAGAGTATCATCACTTTCTCCTTTCTTTCCTTTCCTATTTTTTTCTTTGTATGTGTGTGTGGGGGGGGGGGGGGTCTTATAATCAATACTTTACCGTGTGAGCAAAGATCGTCCTATAGGAAATGTAAATTGAGTTAAATTCTTCGAAAAACAGAGTCCGAAATGTGTCTGAGAGACAATACAAACTAACTGAACAACTTTGCAAAAAACGTGTCCTCGAGGCGAATGCTCTTCTTTATCACCCTGAATTGGGCGTTAAAAAAAGATTGATTACTTGTGGTTGAGAAATAGGCTTTTGGTATGCCATTCCGTCAAAATAAGGAAAGAAACAATTACATTCTAGAATTTGCTCTGTCGGAGATACTAATAGGGCTTGAAACATTAATATATTGTTGTCATTGTTGTTGTTATTGTTGTTGCTGTTGATGGCATTGTGGTTGTTGTTGTTGTTTTATGTCGGTGTACTGTTTGGGGGGGGTGAGGATTTTTGGGGGGGGTTTGGGGTTTTTTGTTTGTTTTGTTGTTGTTTTTGTTTTTGTAGGATTTTTTTTTTTGCTCTCTTTATCGGTACTATTATTGCTGCTATTATCATTATTATTATCACCGGTATTATCTTTGTTGTTGTTTTTGTTGTCTTGTCTTATCTTATGATTTTGTTGTATCTCGCTGCAGGTAAATAGTGTAAATACAGACAAGCAGCAGCACAGCATCACGGTTGCCCCCTCGAACAAGCAGCAAACGCCTACCTCTGTCACTCCAGCCATTGAAGAAATTGGGCTTAGAGAAAAAGACAAAAAACGTACAGCGAAAAGTGGAGAGTCCAAAAAGTCAAGTAAATCCTCAAAGAGCAACTTCTGCGCAGTCAGCTGACCGCATGACAAGTCGTGACTACCTGACCTTCAGCATCATCACAACTTCGTGATCAGTATTTATTGATGATTCAATGACACCATGCTCTCCACATTGTGAAAAGACCAGGACGTCGTGATTGTCTCCCCTGTTTCTTCGACGGCTGTTGGGTCGTGTGCTGGCAGAGACAGTGTGACGCCAGTGATGCGTTTAAATGACGCCAACTGATTGATAAAAATTACATATACACGAAGGAAATGGCACATTACTCAACCCAAGGAGTGAAGAGAAAATGGCATCTGCCCGTCCGTAGCGCCATTTGCTACATTTTGATCACGCTGACTCATTTGGTATTTTCTATGTAATTCGTGAACCCTTCGCCCGCTGGTCAAATATTATGTTTCCTTCCTTCCTGTTCATTGGCTAGTCCTGTTGTTTCTTTCAAGTCGCAGTTTCCCCACTCACAAGCTGGTAAACTGACTTGAGATTCGTCTTCTGTTGTACTTCTCATAAAATGTCCAGGGTAGCCACGGTGGTAAAGCCTCTACTGAATCCTGTTGTTTTGTGTGTTATTGTTTTTTTATTACATTTATTGAGCCTATTTGCAAGAATGAGAACAGACCATATCATGTAACCATGGCTCACAACAAAACTGACGTTTGACTGTGTGACTGGTATACGGTTTCTTAGTGTCCATATCTGAATGTCGTTGCACACTTTGTACATCGTATCGTCAATGGGACCATTGGGACGTATCTTCATCCTATCGATCTGACTTCAGTATCACTCTCAGATTACTGCAGTTCCCCTGTGTTGTCTCCTCGTTATCATAGGCACGACTGTCCATTTAAATTTCAACCAAATTATGTAAGTTGTCCTACACCGAAGGCGGAATGGCATGCAGGTGCGTAACACTCAAAAAAGTGCATTTTCTGTGTTTTTAAGGATTCAGAGAAAAATTAGCGATATTTTAACTGGTTAGGCGTGTGTCTTTTCACAACCTGACAAACAACGAACGTTCAGTTTAAGATTACGATGTTCTAACTTGTGACTTGACCTTTCAGGTATGAAATTTATGATTATGCTTGATTAAGAATCATTTCCTTTCTGTATTTGGTCTATTGTCTATATTTATCTCTCGATTCAGGCTGCAACTTGAGTCCAAAGTAAACAAAGCTGTGTTATCTTGTAAAGCAGATGGGCGGGTGGTTACATGGCTTGTGTGTGTGTGCGTATGTGTGTGTGTGTGTGTGTGTGTGTGTGTGTGTGT
>NW_004798267.1:70605-72111 GCF_000002075.1 Aplysia californica | reverse complement strand
CACTCCTCTTCTTGTTCGTCTCTGTAACACAATCCATAAGATTGCTAGCAATGTTTTAAGGTACTTGTCTCGAACTTGTGGCCCGCCTGACTGTATTTTTATGGCTCAAATAATAATACTCATAAAGTAGGCTAGTTGAGCTATGTAAGACCAAGCCCGGTCAGGCTTCTGGAGCAAGGAGTGGGTAAAAGAAGGCTATCATGAATAACCATAATATTTTATGTTCTGAATTGCTGTTGATAAAGATTGAAAAGATTAATCAGTTCTATTTCATTTAAAACACTTTACATCTTTTTTTTACTAGGGGGGTGGGGGAGGGCTCTTGATGCTGTCCTGACTCACTCTGGCTCTACGTCCTGTGGCCCCCAGGTAAATTGAGTTTGAGACTCTCAGTTTATGGTTTAGTTTCACAGAAGATCACGGAGGAAACTGTCATGGGCTGTCATGGTGCCCACATCTGCGCGTTCTGGTAATGTTGTCGACCTTTATGGCTGAGTAGAGTGGACAGGTTATTACGGTGTATATGAACCATCAGGACGTTTTATAGTATAAACTACTTTGTTCAAATAAATGCACTCAAAGTCAAAAGAGCTTGTAGTTAGAAAACTAGATCTAGTCTTATTTTACGTGAGATCCCCAATACTTACATTTTTCTGTGTTGTCCCCCATATTATTGCACCAAGTCTTTACCGGTATATAATGAGGGTTGTTTTTGGGGTGGGGGTGGGGTTGTTTGTTTGTTGTTGGATGTTGGGTTTTGGGGTTGTTGTTTTAGGGGGGGGGGTGCTTTTGTTGTTTGTTTGCTTTGCTGTTGGGTTTTGTTTGTTTGTTTTTCGTTGGGTTTTTTTTTTTTTGAAGATTTTATTTTTCAATTATTTGTGTGTGTGTACGTGTGTGGGTGTGTGGGGGGTCTACATGTTATTTTGATGTCAGAAGTGCAGTGCATGCGTATCATATATGTCATGAGAATGTCAGTTTAAGATTTGCATAAATATTGTGCTGCCACCTCCAGGGGTCTTGCGAATACGATATATTAATATATAGGCTTAAGCTTATTGCAAGTGCTTCGTTTTCAGGTTTGTGTTATTTCAGTCTTAGGTCATTCTAGAATATCAAAACGGCTTTTTGAATTAAACTTTTTATTGGAGCATCAGAATGCGGAGGAAAAAAGTGTGGGAGGTGATAATAATGGTGCCAGGGGGTGATACTAATAGTAGACTAATAAAGATGTTTAAGAGGTCGGGAGATTGACAGATGCATGTAAAAAGAAATGAGAGAACGGCGGAAAAATACAGACTAAGGTATGGCACGGATCAAAAGCCAGCAACATCTTGCTGTTTTCAGCAGAAAGAGGAGCAAAACTGCATCGTCCTTAACACTGCTTTTAACCTCATAGGCGTTGCCGCTCTGTCATTCTCAATCATTTCAGCGAAAGAATGCACATGTGTGTGTATATGTGAGTGTGTGTGTGTGTGTGTGTGTGTGTGTGTGTGTGTGTGTGTGTGT
>NW_004798267.1:62047-68932 GCF_000002075.1 Aplysia californica | reverse complement strand
GTGTGTGTGTGTGTGTGTGTGTGCATGCTCATGTATGTTCGTGTGAGTGTGCGTGCGTGCATGTGTGGGCACTCATTCAATTCAATAAGTCCCGGGTTCGAAACCTAACAGCGACAGGAAAATTTCATTCTTTGAAATGTTCTCCTTTCACCTCCTTACCTGCTCTCCAACTCTAACCATGTTCTGTCGTCTCCACTTTTTACCCCCTCCCCTTTGCCTCTTCTCTGGGCTCCTGACTCTTTCTGTTGCCTTTCTACTGCTACCCCTAGGCTCCTTCTTACTTCTGTCTTTCAACCACACCCCCGATCTTATGGGGGAAAGTTCTAACATCTAACCATCTCGGATAAGGGCAAAAAATCTTGGAGGTGGCATGTGCAAGTTGCGCACGTTAAAGATCCCTTGATAGTCCTAAAATCAATAAGAGTAGGTCTTGGTAGCTACCCGGGCAAAATTCAAAATTCCTAGCAAACTGAAAATGTTTAATGAGTCCCATGCGCTCCCATGACCTTATGCATTTTTGAGCGCTGTAAAATACTTACGAGAGAAAAAAAAGAAAAAAAAAAGAAAAGCACATTTATGGATGGGTGTGTATGAGTGTGACTGAGCTTACCCATGTGGATATACTGAGAGTATATTATGTTCTTGTGTGTACATGTAACCCAACACAGCCGTGGCATTAGGGATATCTTGACAAGTCGGTCTGTCATCCTTGGGTTATGGATGACTGTGGCTAGTAGAACTACACTGATAAGGAAATAATATTTGGGAAAAGCAAAGAACATCATTTCAGAACTTTATTCTTTCTCTAAAGGTACATCCCATTCATTTATCATAACAAAGAGCTCACATTGATAATTCCTTATTTAAGGCATAACCAAAGGTAGTTGCATCACAATACAACACATGTCCACAAGTCATCAAAACTTTTCTTCACAAACTCTCTTTCATACATTGTATCAGAACACTCAAATCAGAAGATACTTGAAGTAACCATTACATCAACTCAAGGAAGTCAAAATGATTGCTTTAAAAAAATTAAACTTAAAGACAATATATGAGGCAGCGTGGTGAAATCAGGCGCGTCAAAATAACGAAATCGGAGAAACATGCATTTTTCCGTCCGTATATTTTTATCAAATTCTTACTTTTTGGCTTAGAATCTAACCTCTTTTTTTATGTCCATATAAAAACACATTTTCATGTTAATTTTACTGAAAAACATTTATTAAAGGTAGAGATGTAATTTTTCAGCTTTCAAAGACTCTTTAGCTATTAGAGTTACCAAATTTAGACTGCCATTTTCTCGCTCATTTCACCACTGAAACCAGGCGACCTCACTTCCTTCAATCGCAAATATCTGGAGTTCTATTAAAGCTGAATGGATATTTATTTCATTAAAAGCAAGGCAAATAAATCTGCTTACAGATGACACCAATAACTCCACAACTCAAAAAAACAACGAGCACCTGATTCCACAGCGTCGTGACACATATGCAGCAATCAGAGTGAAAGTAATGAAAAATGGAACTACCATGTAAATTTTGTTTTCCTCATGCAAGATGAAGCTGCTCTACCCTATATTATTATACAACTATGAAATACCACCATAGCAAATGTAGAGGAACAATGTATGTCTAAACAGTTCTTATGCCTAAAAAAACCTGAAACTGAAACGCTTAATAGTTCATTGCATCCTCCTCTGAGACATTGAATTCTAAACAATGAAGCCTACATTTCTCTTTCATCATAAAACTATGAATTCAACTTACAGATCAAAGAAATAGCTTCAGTACACATTCAACTTTTTAAAAAGATTTTTGTCTGTCTGGTTAAAACAAATACAACATTCTGATTCATGGAGGTTTATTGCAAGTGGATTCCACTGCAATACCTGTGCCTTTGAAGACATTTGTGAGGCAGCGCGGTGGAATCAGGCTCTCGTCAAAATAATCAAAGTGAAGAAACGTGCCTTTTTCCGCAGGTTTGTGAATTTTTATCAAATTTTTGTTTTTTGGCTCAACACCTTTCTTACCCATTAAAAAACTCATTTCTGTGTGGATTTTTCTGAAAAAAGTTGATTAAAGGCACAAAAAATGTAAATTTTCAATTACCACGGACTCTTAAGCTAAGGAAATAACTAATCTTTGGCGGCCATTTTCTCACTAATTTTACCTCTGAAAACAGGTCACCCCACCTACTTCTTTCACAAATATCTCGACTTGTATTCAAGATAAATGGATATTTTTTTCATCCAAATAAAGACAAGTGAACACGCTTTAAGATGATACCAATAACTCTACATGCCCAAAAATTGACGAGAGCCTGATTCCACCACGCTGCCTCACATTTGTTTCTTCACAACGTTTTAAATTATGATTCTCATTGTCTAAACAATTCAACCATCATTACTGTGAAGAGTTAGTACAATTGGCACAGGAAATTTAAGCATAAATCCAATGAAGTACAATCCTAAACTTTGGTGTTTTTAGAGAAACTGTCATCAATCCACACATACCGCCTCTTGAAACAATCTGTAGTTTTGTAAGAGACATAATACTCCTTTCATCTAATGCGTCATAAAACTGACTGGCACTAATAAAGCAGATGAATCTCAGCATGCAGTGAACATAGCGTTCATGCATCACTGCTTTAATAGCTTTCCATAAAATACCTGAAGCAGCAACATCAATAAAATGTCCAAATAGCAACACAACTTTCCCTCCAGCTATCCACAGCTGGATAAGCCAACCACCAGCTGCTTCTTCCCTCTCACATTTCACAAGCATCGTCTGACATTTGCTATCTCTAAGGATGATGCTATAAAAACATGTCTGCGAAGTAGTCATCATATTCATCCTCCCTGAAACACAAGAAAAAAAAGAAAAAAATTCACAAAACAGCACCTTCATTGGGACACAGATCACAGTCAGATTACAGAACAAAAGAGGGTTGAGAAATATCTGAGAGCATTTCAAACTACAGAACTGGAAAGAACATTTTTTTTTTGAGAGGGAGGGGGGGGGGGAGTGTTTTACAGCGCTTGCAACTGCATAACATAAAGTCATATGAGCGCGCGGGACACATTAAACATTTTCAGTTGGTAGGAAATTTTGAACTTTGCCTGGGCGGCGGTCGAAGCCTACCCTTATCGATTTTAGACCACCAAGGGATTTTAATCGTGCGCAACTTGCACACCGGACCTCCAAGATTTTTTGTCCTTGTCCGAGAAGGCTAAGCGTAGATCTTTCCTACCAGAAGATCAGGGGTGTGGCTGAAAGACAACAGTAAGAAGGAGCCAAAGAGTAGAAGTAGAAAGGCTACAGAAAGAGTCAGAAGCCTAGAGGAGGGAGCAAAGAAAGTCAAGGGGTGGGGGCAGAAAGTGGAAACGAAAGCAGACGACAAAACAGAAAGAACATTGTCTAGTTTGTAAATTAAAAGAGTTAAAGAGAAGAATATCCATATACAGCAATGGTCATATCGTGTTGGGAGTGGAAAGGAGGTGAGGGAAAGAGCGACAATACAGAGCATAGTATTCACAGCTTGAATTAAAAAAGGAATTGATACATACAGTCAAACTGGGTTGTCCCCCCCCGTTGTATTGGCTAATATTTGAAATAAATTACAATGCAATTTTAAGACCGCCTGAAGAAACTTCAAAGGCACTGTGCCACCTCAGTCTGTCTGCAAATATCTGGTGTCACCAGTGTGGCTTTTGTATTGTCAAGACTCGCTCTTAAGTCTACATTAATGGTGAGGGGGCCCAAAGACTGATAAATATTGAATATTC
This sequence comes from Aplysia californica, assembly GCF_000002075.1. NCBI lineage: Eukaryota > Metazoa > Mollusca > Gastropoda > Aplysiida > Aplysiidae > Aplysia > Aplysia californica. Next base: position 65,145 of record NW_004798267.1, on the reverse strand, counting down.
CTTTTTAAACTGTATGTCTACAGGGCCCCTGACACATATAGCCTAGCTTCTGATTTAGAACAAAATTTCAATTTGAATTTACAAATACAGTTCAGCTGGAGCTGTACATTTAATAGGTTGCTACTCAATTTTCCCCTGCGCAAGACAAATCTGGATGAGGCAAGACTGATCACATTTTGTCTCTAATCTCTACCAGTCTACTAATATCAAAGTATCCGTTACCAGTTGAATTTCCAATCACAAAGGAATTCAGATACTTAACACAATCACAATGAAAATATTATATCAAAATTATTTTGCAAACAAACCTCGACTTTTCCTCCACCAGCTTGACCGGCTTGCTCCAAACTCCCTCCTCCTGCCCATCCTCCCCCTCCACTGCTCCTTTCTTCTCCCCACGCTTGATCTCTCCTTCTTCATCCACATAATCCTTGGAAGAGCCAGCTCCACCTGAATCTTTCAGAGAAGAACAAAATAAAGGTATTTTATTATTTTAAAAGAACTCTAGAAGTCAGCTCTTTCCGTCACATCCTGACACTGATGGCACCTTTGGCAGAACATCACAACAGCTGCTACAGATATGGTGTCATAATGATAATGAATAGGGTGAACCTAAACTCTATCAAAATGAATTTGGGAATACAGAAAAAGACTGAAAATTTTACACAAAGCATACAGTATAGATCACATAGCCCTTCTAAACACAATTACAGAACACATGACTGAACATTGAAAGCCCAAAGCAACTGGAGCAAGAACTACAAACAAGATCCATGGTGCAGTTTTCAACTGTTGTGCAACAATCACAATACCTTCATAGAGGCATCTAGACATAAGAAAAGTTTTGAGTGCAAGAGTTAGGATCACGAAAAGGCACTGAGCCTCTGTCACACAGACACAGAAGCTCATTAAGTCATAGAGACATGGACCACATAGAAACACATGTCAAAAGCTGACAGTCAAATCTTGACACTAACACTGGCCCAACAGGCCACATGTGCTCTGTTTGTGGGAAATTCTTCTAAAATGGAAAAGCACTTGAAGGTCACAAGTGAAGTCATAAGAAGGTCTGACCAATAGAAAAGTGCTAAATAGCAGGATGTGAAAGATCCATAATCAGAACCATCAGAAAAAGACAACTGAGATTCTTTGGCCATGCAAACAGATCAAATGGACTAGAGAAACTGCTGTGTGGAAAAATAGAGAGAAAGAAGAGCAGATGAAGACAAAGAACTGCATACACAGATGGACTGAACAACTTTGCAAAGAATAACACAAACATAAAAAAACAAGCTGATCAAGAAGACAGGCAACAAGAAGGAATGGGGTACCAAGATCATCAATGTCTGCTCCAGACCTGAAACTTGAAGAGGAAGAAGTACCCTCTTTACCATGTTTGCTTGAAAGATCTGTAACTTTTCTTCCTCCTTCGATGTTAAAGGTCATCATAAGTTCATGATGGATGAACTATAAATTAATTTATTATACAATCAAACTAACATAAACCCTGGAACCTTTTACATTTTTGTATGAATGTAATAGCCTAAGAGACACATACAGGTCACAGGTCCTTTTGGAGGCAGAGTGCTTGACTTTACAGTGAGAGTAAAGAAGAAAAAAGAAAAGACAGCAGTGATGAAAAAAAAAACCAAAGTAGATATCACAAAGGTAAATTTCAAAATAGATGTTCGGGTCAACTATCCAAACACAGAATGGGCCACAACTCCCTCTGGCCTGCAGACAGTCATAAAATTGTCCTTCAAACCTAGCCGGTAAAACACATAACAAACATAAAGAAAAACGAAAAACACAGGCAAACTTTTTGGAAAAGAGGGGGGGGGGGGATTGTTTTGATTTACAAGAGTTTTACGGCGTTCCCAACTACATAAGGTCATATGAATGATGAAAGAGATAATGTGTGAAATAATATATTTAGAGTAAAATAGAAAAAAGGTAAAAGTTATGGAAGACAGAGGATAAAGACACGAAAGATTCATTTTTCTTTCCCATGTATATGACTTACCTGACATTTTCTGCTTTTTGCTGCCAGCATCGAGGGATGAGTGAGCAGATCGAGACTTCTTGGATTTGGGCAAGACTTCCTTTCTCCTTAAAGAGTTTATTACAAAGAAAAAAAAGTAATTTAAAGAATCAGGGGAAAAAAATTAATTACTAATCTGTGAAAGTTTACCCACTGATAAGGCACGAGGGGCTCTTCCTGTATTATTAAAATCCGTGCTATTTTTCAAATATATATTTCAAATTATCTCAACCCTATCTATACGCTGTGTTTTATTTTCGTATCCATATGACAAGGGGAACTCTGTGCCACCACTTTCCAAAGAGGAAATTTACTCGTTAATCCGATCCGTACACTTTGCACAGCAGTCTGTCAAAATGATATTTTTGAGAAATGCTGAAAGTTGCAAAGAGATCTTCAATTCATACTACAAGTATTCTAAAATGTGAAGAATACAACACTGGGGGTACAAAATGACCCCAGGGCGTACGAATAGGATTAATGGTGCACTAACAAGTAGTGATTTATCATATCTCTGGACTCTTTCTCTCAACTTTGCTTCCTTTCAAATAAAACTCAAAGATCCAATTTAAAAAACAAAGAAAACCTTACAAACATGTCACTCTCAGTACTTACTTGTGGTGGTAATTGAGTTTGTACGAGCAGTCAGGACACAGTCCTGTTGAACATACAATACAAACATTTGATAATTTGATACATAAATTCATCAACAAGAGAAACATTCCAAATTCAAGTGAGGAGAAGTAATTGATCAAACTCAAACTGAAGGTGAACCTTGTTAATGAAATCATGCTTTTTTCAGTGGTTAGAAAAATAGAAAGATGACAAAAATTTAGAAGGAAATAAGAAGAAAGAATGACCTTCCTAATTTTTTTATTTGCTTAACTCACTTGCGACTGGGCCCTTTCACCAGCCACAAGCATTGAAGACTGGTGTTTTGGGGGGTATTTCAATAAATCACCACAACTCTCAGAATTACCCTATTGTAATCATTTTTTGACACAGTAAAGTAACATTCAAGCTTAATCTAATACAAAAAACTAAAGTTGTCTAAGTT
>NW_004798267.1:55583-61361 GCF_000002075.1 Aplysia californica | reverse complement strand
GGGGTCACGCAACTGTTGTGTGACCCGTCTGAAGTGAGTTAATCGAAAGCCTGATCAGTTACCCTACTTGTGTGAAAAAAAACAAAGTGAAACTGCGAAAAATTTCTTAATAAATTAGTATTCAAATTTCGGAAGAACACTATTTTCAGATGGTTACGCTGAAATTAAAAATTCTTTTTCTCGAAACTGCTGAGAATAAAAAACGGCATTTTGTCAGCTTATGGCAGAATAGTTTAACACAAATCCCTGCAACAAGACAGCTCAATCCCCAGACTTTGAAATACTTGCCTGTTTAATTATAGAATATAAAGTTTGCAGCCATGCTTACAATCAAAAAATGTTATTCACAGAAAGTAAATATATATAAACAAGCTTTGACCTAAGACAATCTGTTGTGCCGTTTGTTTCACATACGTAATTTGACTAGTGCATTCTTCTTCTCTCCATGCTCCAAATAGCCGAAGTTCACCTCCCAGCTGCGTAGTCCCTCTGATTCCGAGCATTTTTTATTACCACAGACAAACTGCCCTGTGCAAGAGATAAGACAAAGGAAAAAATCAGTATTATTAATCAACAGATCTATGACTTTGACTTGCCAAGGAATATACTGGAAACTGTAAAATATTTTGACGGTACGAGCACTGCAAAAAAAAAAACTCTGAGTAAACCAATTATGGGAAACCTTTACAGTGAGACATTCTATTTTAATAATTAAATATTTTCTCAAGTCAATAAACAAGGGTTACAATAGCTTTTCTTCGATCAATAAAAGATGAGATAAAGAGTCATTGCACATCCAACATACCTTTGCCATCAATGACTTCCTTCTCAATCCTCCATCTCATTCCAACCTGATAGGAATATAAATTGGAATATATTATCAAAACACATTTCAACTTTCAAAACTTCACATTATCAACAACAAAAAATAATAGCATAATTACTAGGATCTTTAAGATCATGAAGCAGAGAAATAAGAAAAATCGTATAGAATGAAATGTGTACGGCCTACATAGGAAGCTTTCAACACAAAAGATACCTTTGATCATTTAAACGGATTTCTTACATTATGAACTTGCTTTAAAAGATAAAATTGTGCTAGTAAGTTATCTTTGGTGTCTCACCTTGTTTTCTTTGTAACGACTCAAATCTGCGATACAGTATTCCTTGAAGAGCTTGTCATAGTATTTTTTTGCCAAAGTTTTTTCCCTGAGAAAAAGCAAGAGAGTAATAGGACAAGCAACAAGCATACATTTCATTCAACATACGTTCAGAGCACAGCGTTCCTTTATCGTCAAGTTTTATTTACTCATTCTTTTTACATATTTATCTTCTGATCCCATTTCTCATCAAGTTGTCTTACAAAAAAGGGATGTAACGTTCATCTCAAGGCAATCAACATGGTACAGCTCCCAACAGCATGAACCTAAGGACTCCCAGACTGTCTACAACAAAACCTCCACTACTATTACTATACACCCACTAGCATAACATTACAGAAAAGTATGAAGGTCTCAAACAAATTACATGAGCCGAAACTTTTTTGGCATCGATGTATAAAGTGCTCACCTCGACAAAGGAACATCTGCAATACCTGATGAATAATAATTATGCGCAGAATGTGAAAATATGTGGCTTCTAGATACTATTTGAACAACAACAAAAAACCTAACAAACTAACAAATTCATTAAAACTTTATCAGTCCTAAGACGGGAAGTACCACAAGCTGTATATCAGTTCTGGAAAGGGAGCTTTTTGACTCTTAGTCTTGAGATTGCTTACCAAGATTTCTCATCTGGATCTTCATCCCAGAGAAACTGATGGTGCTCCCGGATCACATCAAGATCTGTCTTGTCCTTGGATCTACAGCACAAATAAATTGACAAAAGTTACAAGCAAACGCATTCTCTCATAGCCAAAACTATGGGAGGGGAGGGGGGGGGAGTATAATCAATTACTAAATTACTATGCACATTGCCTTGGAACTGACTTCTCTCAGAAGAAAACACTGTAACTAATAGTATGCAATTTACAGCCACAGTCAGTGTGTTTTTCTTGAGTAATGAGAATGAAGTCATCATTTTGTTTCTATTTGTGTCCAATATACCAATGTGTTGAAAATTCCAATTCAATCTCACCCTGGAAATCATTGAGATACACCAGAATCAAAATGCTAATCTTCTCCAAATTATGCATTTTTTTAACCAACAAAAATTGTAACACAAAAAAGACAAAATAAGTGATGTTTGGATTTAAATAGTCATAGCTTCACAAAAGAAATAATAATTTTGTTGTTGATCACAGTACTGATATATTTGAGATATAATTTCTAAATGGTGCATATGTTTATGTTGCAAAATAACATGCACCAAAAAGACAAAAGAGAAACTTTACTTACCTGTCTCTTTCAAATTCTTTCTTAGATCCTCCATAATAAAGTAAGTAGTTATTGATGTATTCTTTGTGTCGGGAAAACTATTATCAATAAGGAACATAATCATGGTGCGCAATACAAACTATTTAACAATGAAAATCCAGGACACCTTATTACATTCAATAAGAAAGCCAGCTAACAGAAATCACTATTGGTCAAACATTTTTCCTGAACACAATGCAGTTCTGTCCATTTTTTTTTAAAATGCCAATAAACACAATGTTCTTTTAAGTAACAAAAGTGAACAAATTTCTTGAGCCAACTAAAATCAAACTAGATTATATTTCTTTTTAAAACCTAGTCATTTCAAATGTCCCACATTTTTTATTTCAAAGGTCACTTGCTGAATATCCAAGAAAGTCACATAAAATATCAGGCATTAAGAATAAAACAAATATTTTTCTTTTGTTACTTTCATTCACAGACAGTTTTTCAAATACTCATTAGATTGTACCACAGTGTATCATAACAATTCAATAAACAAGAAAATTGAAGGATACTGCATCCAATGCTACTGCCTTCGTTCTGTAAATTTTCCCCTCTTCTCTGAAAAGACAAATCATAACAATTTAAATTTTGTATGACATGAGTGAGTATATTCAACATACTTTGTTAAATATTGATTATAATATAACAGGCTGCTACACAAAAAGAATGGGGAACATTACAACTTATTTACCCAAAATATTATCAAAGTCAAAACATGAAATATGCAAGCAACTTAAAACAATTGCAAAAAGTTAAATGCTTCAAACTGATCAAATGTGAAAAATAGGTTTTCAAAAGCATAGACATTGCACATCTAGAAAGCTTTACAATACTGTTCTTTTAAAATATATAAAACTGACTTAAAAGAAACAAAAATTAGCTTTCAAAGCTTTTAATGTGACTCTCAAGATTCATCTCTTTTAACATAAAACCATTCATTCACAATATCCAATGTAACCTATGTATATGTGTGACATTATTTTACTGTGGAATTCACAAAACTTCAAAATTTATTGTTTAAGATTTTCTTACCATATATATCAACCAAAATTGTCCAAGAAGGCCACTCATTGTCGAGAAGAAAAGCGGTTGTCTCAGACATGTGGATGTCTTGGACAGTGTCGTAATAATTATTTTTTAATGCAAGGGGGAAAGTGGAAAGTGACCGTTTGTACAGGTGATTGTCTTGGACAGGCAGCTGTTAAAGCACGTTTGAATGTACTTTCCTTATATATTTGTTTGCAAAAAGATCTTTGAATTTCTTTACATATGAGTAGTACATTAGTACAAAAGGGTTTTCACAGTCGTATGCTTATGTTGACCAACACTAAAAAACCCACAGGTCATCAATAAGAAGAGCAATTTTAAATCTTTATAAATAAGAAGTCAAGTGATTTCAAAAACAAAATTTTTCAAAGTCTTTCTAGTTTTCATATGTGACCTAAATGTTCAAAGAAGAGAGCAAAACCACACTTACTTTATCAGTTCATCTTCAAGCTGTCGTTTATGAGCAACTTTGTCTTTCTTCTTCTTTTCTTTGAGCAGTCCACGAAAAGAATCTCTGGAAAACAAACATCATATCAAAAGTAGAAGAAAACAAAAGTTATGCAGCTTTAAAGGGATTTGAAAACAACAACATGCCGCTTTATTAGTAAGTACCATTCAGTAAAAGATTACTGTTTGCTGAATGTAGTACACACAATAAAGAAATAATCAGTAATGAATGGTTTCTCATTCTAAAAAAAGGCTGTTTAAATACCATTGATACTTTTATAAATGGTAATTTACTTCATATTTCAGCAATACATGCAGTGACTACTTTTCAAACTCTGGTACTACTTTATATATATATATATATATCTATATCAGTTTAACTTTCAGCTATATAGATACTTAATATAAATCAATTTATAAGAAATGCAAAAAGAAAAACCTTAAGGGGAAAGGTAAAGAACTATCATAGACAAGCAAATATCCATAAGAAATAATAAAAAGACACATTTCTTCAGCAAACCTCTTTTCTTTTACTTCAAGATCAGAGTCAAAAGCAGAATCATAGCCTCTATCTTTGGGAACCTGAAAACAGGAAAAATCAGGAAAAATACAAATTTCTTCAAAGAAGAAAAAAAAAAAGAAAAGAAAAATGTCATTTTAAATCTGCATGATAGAAAGACATCTTTAACAGTTGGAGTCCACTTTTAAACCAAATATGATTATTCTGAAAACAGCAGTAAATCAGAAAGAAAATAAAATCAACAGTTTTTTTCTTCTATGTGAGCAAGCCATCTAAACTGAAAACCCAGCTAGCTAAACTGACAAAAAAATCCTGCAGACCTGCAAATTTCAGTTTTTAAGTAGTAGACTTCACTATGTGTTTATTTAACTTATAATTATCCATCTCTGTCCTCTCACAAGAATTGTGATCATAAGATGTTATTGGCAAGACCACTGTCTTTAATTCACTTTAAAGATTCATAATCTTCTTGGGGAAAAAGATGCAGAGATTCTAGTACATTGAAAAGAGAAATACAAGGACAGTTCTGAAGAAACCTGCCTGAGATGGCAGGCAATTGAAATTTGGAAACGTTCAAAAACAGCCTCAGAGGCGGGGCCTATCTTTAAGGATTCAAATCAGAGTTTTCTTTTATTATGATGAATATGTTTTTATAGGACAGTGGAGAACACTAGAAAGGCAAAAATGTTTTGGAAATTTGTAGCCTCAATATTATATCTAGAGCTAAATCACAAACACTTCCTCTTAGCCGGACACACATATATTCTTTTTCTTTAAACTTCAGATTCAGAGGGTAAACTGCAAGCTTAAAAATTGTTGAATGACACTAAATATTTTAGAAATATGTGTGGACACTGTGGTATTCACACACCTAACGAAGTCGCTAGCCGTACTTAAGAACAGCTAGCCTGCCAGTCTAGCCGTACTTAGATTTAGGTTTGGCCCTATTGACCGAAACCTGTCGAGTACACATTTTTCATAGATCAAGTAATTATTCAAGTTTAAAATACATGCATGTCAGAAAGGCACCTTTTGGTTTCGTCTGAAATACAAATACTTTAGGAATTGCAAACTAAAATTTAATTTACAATTCAGCCATCATTATTAAATACAGCTAGCCTGCCAGTCTAGCCGTACTTATTTTAGGCCCTGCTATTAGAAACCTGTCGAACACACATTTAGCTCTATAATATTCAGGTTTAAAATACATGCACCGTCAGTTAGGAGTAAAGCACCTTTTGGTTGCGTCTCAAAATACTAAATACAACAAATACTTTATGTAATGCAAACTAAAAATTTATTTAGCCTACAATTCAGTAGGCCTATTTTTTGCTGTTTGTC
>NW_004798267.1:33000-55391 GCF_000002075.1 Aplysia californica | reverse complement strand
ACCCTGCAGACGTGGCTTTGCTCATTTTTCTCCCACAACGAACTTTATCTATTCCCAAAAACCATGCATTGCACCTGCATTGTAAACCATTATTCACTTAGCCGATTGCTTGCGACCAATCAGTAGCCTTCTTTAATACTAACACATGCGTTGTTGGCATGCGTGTGTCGGGGTCGGAAAGGCGGCCTGCACATGTGTGTCTGGGTGCGTGTCGGGGGGCACCAGCGGTCCGGGCGTGGAATGTCGCAGATACAAATGCATCATAGTAGTAGTCTTTTTTTCCCTCTGGCATTTATGATCATTATATTACAATGATTTATAAGCTAATCTAGACGTAGATCTATGTAGTGAATTATGCGCTGGTCTCTAATGAATCTAAAGTTGCTGTATGCTAGGCTAGGCTCTACACAGCAACACAACTTTGTGGCAAACAATCGAGATGACACAGGCGTGCATTTGAACGAATCTGTCTTCTTTTTTGCACAGCTCATAATATGCAGGCATTTCAGGCACCACCTGTTACTTCTCTATTTGCTCAGTGCCTGTAATTATCTACACAAAACCTCATGTTTGCTATAACGAACACTCGGATTCAACAAAATTTTAGGTCAGGCCCGGCGACCTTGTTGAATCCGAGTTCCACTGTACTCATATTAGAATCTGAATCTAAAAATGTAAACTCTTCGTTCTAAATCTGAATTTATTACCTGAGAAAAGTCAATCCGATCAACCATTGTGCACTCAAGAGCTCATTTGAGAGGGGAAGTGACCTAAACAATTTAACAATCAAAAGAGACAACAATAATTACTTCTTTTGTTTTCTATCCAGAGACTAAACTGCTACAGGCAGGCTCAAGAATCTAGATCTCATCTAGACGCTAAAATTTGAAAACATGAATAATGAATGGGTAATTTTTCAAGTTCTCTTAGATCTGGCGGTTCTCAAACTGTTGTTATTCACTTTTTCAATTTTGTGTTTGTATCAGTTCTGAGCCTGTGGCTGTGATCTTATACTTTGGCACGTTAAATTCCCAAAGTCTACTAGATATCTAATCCCCGACTCAGACCGTCAAAACTTTGAGAAGGCGTCTAGAGTCTGGTGTACTAAACTAAGGCCGCCACTTCAAGCAACACAAGGAGTTGCAGGAACATTAATATAAATTGTTTGTAGCCTACAGTGTACTTCGGATTTCAGTGTTTTTCTGTGTTGTTTACTATAGTCCTTGTTTTTAATAAGCATTCAGAAATATATAAATTTAAACATTTCTCAGGCAAGCGATACATATATGGAACAAACTACTGTCTTCTAAATTATTGAATTGAAGATTTCAGCTTTTATGCAAACTTTATTTTAAGTCATTAGCAATTTATTGTATTCTAAGATTATCATTGCAAATAAGGTTCTTAATAATAAGCTTATTGTATGTGGGGGAGGGAGGGGGGACTGAATCTTTGTTTTTAGATCTAACTTCATATGATAAACTACTTCCGGTTCAAGCAAGGAAGTTTGCGGTATCTATGAAAAGCTCAGGGAACGAAGATTAATCTTTGTTAATTTTTTTATTTCAATTATTTGAATTCTCATGCAGCCTTAGATGCTTATTGTCTGTCTCTGACATGGATATTGGGTTGAAAAGGCAGCAAGTAAGTTCGATCTATTCAAATACAAATCTAGATTTAGATCTAGATTCTAGATCTCTCTAGATCTTCTAGATTCTAGCTTGAAATCTACATCTAGATCTAGTTCTAGAGAGTAACGAATCATGAATGTATCCTGCAAGTGATGAGGAAATGAAGTACAGTGGAAACCTCATATACAGGGATGGTGGGAGTAGAGAAAATGTCCTGTTATATCAGATCCCTGTTAAATCAGAAATGCAAGGAAAGTTAAAGCATTTGTGGACTAATCCAGCTGTACTTATTCATTTGCCACAAGTACCCACGACCACGAACAGGGGTTTTGGCACCAATTTTCTCCTTGCCTCCTTAGACCACATCAGAAGAGCTTGGTCCACAGCATCTACATCGGGTAGTCTCATCTTCTTTCGATCCAGAGCAAACTTTCCTTTCGAGTATGCTGCCACCATCTTCTCACTATCCTTGATAATGGTGTGAATCGACCCTTGTGAAATGTCGAACTGACAACAAATCTCTGCCGGTGGAGCTTGCTTTTTGTCAACAGCCTGAATTATTTCGTGGGTTTTTTTGGTCAACTGAAAGGCATTTTCTCTTGCGCCGCGCTTGACATCGTTGGTGACAGTAGACTCATTACGCGTGCGTGTTGCTAGGTTTCGGGCTAGATCGAGGTCTACAGCACACCGCAGCCCTCTCTCGTTTCACGCGCTGCGTGTGCTTGCAGTGGCATGGCTTGCATGGGCTTGCTCCATCACTGCGTTACTTTCTCTCTCTCTCTCTCTCTCTCTCTCTCTCTCTCTCTCTCTCTCTCTCTCTCTCTCTCTCTCTCTATCTCTCTCTCTCTCTCTCGCCCCCCTCTCTCTCTTACTTTTTAATCATTGTTAACGAACTTTGTCCCTGCTATAACCGGTTGGGCTCCGATGGGGCCCTGTTATTGCCGATAACTTTTAATAGAGACAAAGAGTAGGAAAAATCGGGGATTTAAAAAATCCCTGTTATTACCGGATCCCTGTTATTACCGGGCCTGTTATATATGGTTTCCACTGTATAAAAGGAAGTGGCTCTTCTCACCCGGGGTGAGAATAGAAATACGATCTACCTCTCACCCCGGATGAGACTTACCAGCATAGGCTATTCTCACCCGGTGTGAAACAAGTCCTGTTTTTCCTTTATTTTGGAATACTGTCTATCGGTGTGGATGATCAAATTGATAAGCACTATTTCTCCGAACGTTCGGGAAAATAAAGCTGGGCACTATTTCTCCGAACATTCGGGAAAATAAAGCTGGGCACTATTTCTCCGAACACTGTGAAATCACATCCTTTCCGCAAATTTCGGTTATTATCTATAATTATAGTATAGGCCTGCCAAAGATTGTTCGCATACAATAATATATGGTTCAATCGGTCCGAAAAATGTCCGCAGTAAATATTTATAAAGAAACGCTACAGTTCCAAACAGTTTTTCGCTACAGATATGACATGTTGCCTCTGAAGGGTGCTGCTCTTAAACTTAATGTGTTGTGTTCACTCGTATGCTGTCTGGTCTGGATCTACGGAGGGTTATTAAATTGATAATGACACATAGAACTAGCATAGATGTCTGCGTTTGTCGCGGCCGCGACCAATCAATCGTTGCTCGATTTTTTGGTCCCCAGATCGGAGAATAAAAGTCAAAGAAGAAAAAAAGAAAGAAACGAACCTCTTTACTTTTGAAAGAAAGTTCACCTAGCTTCACTTCGTCTCTTTCTCACTTGTTGTCACCACGTTGATTTGTTGAATACGTTACAGTTACTTTTATTTGTGGAGTTTTATTTTGTTAGTGTGTATTTTTTTCTTTCTTGTTATTGTTCTGATGTGTTGTTTTTCTATCAATTTTTTTTTTGATGGGGAAAAAAAGAGGGGGGGGGGTGTATATGGTGTAACGTCATTTAATTTGATGTTCCTTCCTTCATTAGATTCTAAATATATACATGTATAAATATATAGATTTAAATGTGTTATGTTAGAGCGTACGTTCCACCAAAACCAATCACATGTACTGACACTGGCAGGCCCCTTAAATGTGTGCGATTCCATAATTTACTTGTAATATCTTGTACTTTGTTTTAGAATTACGCACATTTAGTGTTAAAACAGCCAATCTTCTTCGGACAGGTGGACTCACGCCCTTATTTCAAATAATATTTGTAAATTTTTGTTGTTGAAATGGGCTGTTCTAATTTTGTTTTTACACTCATCTAAAAATGTCTAGACTAGCCAGACTAGCTCTTGAAAATTGAAATAGAAAAAATAGACCTAAAAATTTGCTCCTGTGTGTGTGTGTGTGTATGCATGCGTGTGTGAGTGTGTCTGTGTGTGGTAGTAAAGTGTGTAAGTGGAGAGTGAGGAGCGTGCGTGTGTTTCTTTTTCGGGCTTTATTCAGTAACAGTTCAAAGTATACAAAAATAGAAACACAGGATCCATTCACTCCAGGGCTCATGAGTCGTTCCTCTCTTCCAGTTTCACTCATTCATTCAATTCCCGTGTTCTCTCCCGCGGCTCATCCCCGTCCGCATGACTTTTACATCCCAACCCCTCCCTCCAGGCACACACAAAGAAAATCTCACTCATTCCCTTGCTCCCTGCGAACCATGGACAATAATATCTATATAGGCAAAACACTGCCTTAGCTGCATTCCTTTCGTTCGTGAGCTGTGGACCAGGCCAGGAGGGTCGGTGTTGTCGTCTTGTGCTGTCGCCTGTGGATACACTCGTACATTCTTCCTTTCACCTGCTCTTTCACTCATACTGTCTCTCCATTCTCAGCTCAGCTCGTCATACGTTCAAAAGTTGCCCACTGATCATGTTTAGTTAGTGTGTGTATAAGTTTGTGTGTGTACATGTGCATGATGGTGGTGGGTGTGTGGTGGGTGTTACTAAAGGTTGTCTGTGGGCGGGCTTGCCATGTGGTGTTCCTTCCCAATCCCAGACCAGAGGCAGAATGAAAGTTGGCGCCGATCTCTCGCAATAATAAATAGGCAAAAAAACACGAGACCATAAGCCGGAAACCGTTTGGAGAAATAAAGATCGGCACTATTTCTCCGAACGTTCGGAGAAATAGTCACTTCGAATAAAAAATTAGGTTATAGCACAAAAGTAAGCTAATTTGATCGTCTTCAAAGATGCTATGGCTATTTTACTTTTCGAATCGAGCCGAACTACGCGGGTCGCCATTTTGTTCTGCCCGGAAGTTCTTGCAAGATCTACTCTTCCCCTCTCTCTCTCTCTCTCTCTGTCTCTTTCAGAATACTGTCTATTGGTGTGGACGATCAGCTTGACTAAAACAAAGTTAAAAAAGGATTTTAAACAAGAAAACTAAATTAATTTGGTTGTCTACAAAGATGCTACGGCTATTTAACTTTCCGAATCGAGCCGAACTACGCGGGTGGCCATTTTGTTTTGCCGGGAAGTTCTCGCGCTACTCCTCTCTCTCTCTCTTTCTCTCTCTCCACTGCCCACAGACTAAATTGCACGCTTAAATTTTAGGTGAACACTAACAGTAGTAATAGATCTAGAACGTTTGTTCACAGCACAGAATTCTATAATTCTGTTATCACAATGTAGAATTCTGTGGTTCAGGGTGAATGCTTCACTGGTTGGCCTAGGCTATAATGGTGAATGCCCACCGGGTGAGAATAGCCAAAAGACTCGCCTACGCTATTCTCACCCGGGGTGAGAATAGAAGTGGCCAAAGTATAAATTGTGTCTCTATCTCAACTATCTGCAAAGCAGACACTTGTCGGAGAACCTTGTCTTGCAGGTGTTGCAAGGTCATCACACAACAGCGGCAAAAAATTGTCACAAGGCCAGACTTGGCCAGACTGTTAGTTAGACTCTAATCCTCTCGAGTCAGATCTGCTCTCAGGACCCTTGAAAAAAGAACATATAAATAACTCAACAACTCTGAACGTCCCCAGACTAAGACTAAGAGTCCTTTTTCATTTTTCTATCTCCACAATCAAATGTGTACTGCTTTCAGAGGCAGGACTGGGGAGTTTATTAGAATTAAAGACTTTGTTTTTATTGTACCCTTGTACCCAACTGGTACTTATTGTAGGTCAAAGGTTCTACAAGTGACAAGTTGCTACTGTCTTGAAATCCTGTTTTGCTTTGTTTCCTCTACAAATGTTTGCTATCTTTCTGTTTCCACGGGTGGTTGGTGGGTCTCTGGTGTGTTTTGTTCCTCTCCTGTCATGCATCTATCATCCTGATCTCTCCTTTTTTGTGTTTGTGTGTACTCTCTTGTAACACCTCTAGTCCTCAGCAATTATTATATGTAATGACCATGTGTTGCAAGTGCCATAAAACTCTTACTAAAACTAAATTTTCATTTTCTGTTTCCTTTGTCAGTCAAGATTATAACAACTTCAGACTTTAAAAAAGATAGATAAATAAACTGGAGGATTTACATTTGCAGTTCTAGTACAAGAAAACGAGTGCCTTTGAATTTTTAAAATAATTTCTCTCCCCTCTTTCAGGTCAGTTTGTGGCTGGAACAATTGTATGGTGATGAAGTTGTACCTGAGTTTGAGCTGAATGCTGACACAATCTCCCACCTGTACCAACTCTCTACTCTATGTAAAAAAAATGACAAAAATGTACAGTTACTTATTGATGACTTACAACAAAAATGTGAAGAATACAATGCTGAAGGTATTGTTCAGTTTTGTTGTATTTAGTAAGTTTCACAACATTGATCCCCTTATTTTGTATTTTAGACTGTGGATAATGTATAATAGCCAAAAGGATGGTGAGAATGTATGGTAGTAAAACTTGATCCTCATGTTGATCTGATTTTTTAAGAAGAAATTCAACCTGTTGGACCCTCTATTTTTCAAAACTATGTACTATGTTGTTTCCAATTAGCAAAAAGTCTGATGCAGATTGATTGAAAAATAAGGTGAATGAAAGTGAAAGCATAGTAAAGTTAAAATTTGTTACTGAACTCTCAGTTTTCAGAAAATTTATGTGAATCAGTTAGAAGGACATTTCCATAGAAAACTCTGCTTTCTTTATAACATTTGTCAATGTTGTAAACCATATATTGAATTTGGTCTAACTTTATCATGAGAAGAGTACTGGCCAAAATAACATTTAAGTAAAACTGGGACATGCTCAAGGTTGATACAAAGGGAGGAGCCGGGGAGGGGGCCTCCAGCACAAGTAAGGATCTGTGACAGGTTAGATATTTCGTGTAACATGTAACTTGATGTTTCCTATTGTTGCACCAGTTTTGTAATTGTCTTCTGGTTGTCTTTGTCTTTAAGCTCAGCGTTTAGCTGCTGTTCTGGGTCGTCTAAGCCTTGGACAAGAACAATTTTCACAGTCTGGCTCCAGCAGTCTTTTGACTCTTGCAAAGCTCGGTGGATCTCTTCATGTAAAAGATGCCTCAGAAACCAGGTGAGGAAGCTGTGTGATGAGAATAAAGGCTGCAACTCCGTGGCTTTGGGACTGCCAGAGTTTCTTGTAATTATAAGTGGGACGTAATTTTCAAATTGTATTTTGTGATAATACCATGATTTCAGTATCTGGCTGGTAGGTTTTGTTGTTATAATATTTTAATAGGGGGTTTTTCTGATTGCTTCATACATGCCTGGTGCTGGGACAAAAAATCACTCATTCACATGACATGCCTTTTTCAAGAGATATTTTTTGTACAAAGTGCCCTTCCCATTTCTTTTGTGGCAGCTATTTCTTGGCATTACAAGAACTGGATGCTGAACTGGACCGTGTGGAAGAACAGCGGAGGGAGGAGGCAAAGCGTCTTAAGCAACTTACTGAGAAATCACACACTGCCATGGTCAAAGTCAACTCTCTGTGCAAGTAAGTTGTCACAAGAGGAAGAAAATACAGTCTAGCATGCTTGTAGCGAAATGGGCAGGGCGTAAAAAATCTTTTTATTTTGAATCTTGCTATCATGTAAGTGTTTTAGTTACGAAGAATATAGTGTATTCAGGACCTGAAAATCTGTTTTCTAGGCGCATGTTGGCAATTTGAGTGCTAGACTTGACTGTATGTTACAATGCAATGTAAACATTAGTGTTATGTAGTGTTTACTACTTGTGTTTTCTAGGATCTTAAACTTTTATTTTGTTCGCAAAATTTCTATCATTATATCATGAAATATGGATTTTGGGGGGTTAACTTCTACTAAATCTATATGTGCTGCAGTAACCCTGTCAAAAATACATTTTATTTGAGACGCATTTTTTTAAATCGTGTTTTCTCAGGTGTGTAGTAGTGTTGGGTCGGGCTCGCAAAATTAGTGTCCGCGAGCAACGAACTACCCGCTGGCACTACCCGCAAACGAGCGGATGGGTAACGAACCGTCCATTTGTGAAGAGTAGTTCGCTACTCGCTACACATCGGACAGAGACAACAGTTCGTTTAGCTAGCGGACGGGCGGAGGGAGAGACTCCATGCATTCGAGCGGGGGGACGGACGGACGAGAGCGACTCCTGACTCCTTCCATTGCATACAACTTACAACCCGCCTCCCCCCCCCCCCCCAAAAAAAATAATTTAAAAAATCACCCTCCCTCCTGCCTCACATTTTAGCTAGGCGTTCATGGCGGTAATTTCTCTCCACCCCCCACTCCCCCCGGCCTTTGCGATAATTGGAACGTACACAGTGTGCCCCACGCACGACGTGAAAGGTTACACACATAGTACTACGTCACCAGCCTCTCTCACTCCCTGTGGCACCGCCAGTGGTTTGAAACATTAGGCCTAATTAACAAACAATAGACCGTGGGCCTAACCTCGCGTCGAGTATCTCGTCTGCTAGAGTTCGTCCGTTCGCCTTCCCGCCCAGTGAATAAAATTGTGGAATAGACCCAAAAAACGAACTGGCTTGAGGTCCGCAGTCCGCTCGCTGAGAGAGTCAAATTGTGGAGCGGACCCATAAAACTAACTGTCTTGAGGTTCGCAGTTCGCTCTCATGGCCGTCCGTTACCCATTCGCTCTGAGTCCGCGAGTAATGAACCCGTCCGTCCGCTCGCCCCATCTCTAGTGTGTAGCAAAGGCTTTCTTTGTAGAATCTACCACCATTTGCACTCCTGCAAAAGCAAATAAGTTTGAAATTTTTGTAAAGCTGCCACTGTTACTAGTCCTATATCCCAGTTCACTACAAGATGACAAAATGGAAATTGGGATTGAAACCATGCCTTTTTAGTATCAGACTTGATAATGCTCCAGTACTTACTGTCAGTGTAAGGGGAAGACTTTCTAGCATTCCATATGTCTTTCTATTCCATGTCATTTATTGCAAATTTGCCAAACTCACAAATCTCATCTATTCTGGACCTGCTATATATCTGTATTTTTGCATGAGACAGAAAAGCCTACGCTTTAGCTGTAGCTGGTCATATCATTAGAATTTATCATGAGGTGAGATGTTCAAAGTGACTAAACTTTTTGGATGAAATACAATGATTATGTTTTAATTTCATGTCATCTTTTGCAAAGTATATAATTGTTTAACTCAGTTGCTTGACCAACATTGACTTCTTTTTCGTTGAAGATTTGTGTTGGTGTTAATGGGTTTTCAAGTTTTTTTCTTACTTAAACCTTGTCTTTTTTCTTCCAGAGCTTTTGAACTTGTAAGGCAGAGGACTGCTATGGAAGTTCCACTAATTGAAAAAAGGAGAAATGACACGTTGTTTTTCAAGAAGAAAACTAAAGCGTATGCAATCGACTTGGCAAAACTTCAAGCAAGTACAATTTTGCTGTCCTCTGTGTCTGTGTATTACAATCTGTTGCTGTCACTATAAAAATGAGTGCCTCCATTTGACACTGCTTTCAGTACAGGTAAAGAACATTGGAGGCACTTATTTTTCTTTTGACAGTGACAATGTTTGCTTTAATATGTTTTTCTACTCCTTTCTAGAAAGATTAAAGTATCGACAAGTGTCCTCCATATATATATGGTCAAAATTGATTGTTTCTTGTCATTGTTTCTGTTTTGAACTCTCTTAACACAATAAAAAATATTATTTCTCTTACAGTTCCTAAGGTTTTGGAATGAATTTGTTAATATTACAGTAGACTCCGCTTAAATGCATGGTGCTACGGAGGGTTCCTTAGCGTGTGTTTAAATGGAGGGTGCGTCTACATGAACCTGTGCAAACGGAGGAAAGGACGCAGTCATCTCATTTCCTTGATATTCTAGTGACCTCTCTTGGGGAGTAGGAGTCACTGGCCTATAATGTGACAACACGTGTCTGTTTAGTGAAGGATTCCTCGACTGCGATTATGGATATAAAGGCGTTGAATGGGTTGGTGTGGAGCAGAAAGATTGATTCAATTTAATGATATGCATCATGAAGTATCAGGAACGGATAACAGGAAAGTGTTGGTGATAGTCATAGCCATAGGGACGACCGCTCAGCCTCGTGGCTTTCAAGTGACCACCCCCAACAGTAAATTCATGGATGGTATCTCATCAGAATCAGATTTTCTAAGAGACTTTTTACTTATGATTCATGGAAAAAGCAGCCTTGGTTATTAGTTCTTCGAGCGCAGCTGATTACTTGACCAATCTTTAATCTTATAGAGGCCTATTTAGTGTTCTACTGCATTCACTTGTGGTGCTAATCATAGGCCCAAGTCTAACTAAACATTTCATGTAGTCGCCCAAACACCAATCAGAAACAATCTCTCAAAAATGCATTTCGAGTGATCGAACACAAAACGTTTCAGTTAACACCCCCACCCCCAACATATCTCCCGACCAGCCCTAGACCTATTTGTTTGTGGAAAGCTGGGTGTGAAAACACTTTTCATCCCTCATTGTTCTGCGTTGGGGGCAGTCTCACCTTAATATCTTGTTGTCTAGGCTTGTCAAAGGTTGTAGCAAAAATTTTCCCTTGTCCAGCTTTACCTGTTGGCGTGTTTCACAGATCAAAGCGTGCGTTTAGAGTAGAGGGAGTGACCATACATTTGACATCTAAATCATACTGAACAAAATCCATCATATGACGAAAGCATGCGTTTGAGCAGAGCGTGCTCATGTATGGCATGCATTTAGGTGGAGACTCCGTACTTTTTGTTGCTTGCAGTGGTACTTTGTGTGTCATGGTTATTGGTGAAAATGTTGACTGTATCAGTTTGAACTTTTTAACTAACCCTTCTGTTTGTTTCAGTCAAGGATAATGTTAGACATTTGGAGTTACTGGGTTTTTCTACATGGTCCCTTTCATTCCACAGACAAATCAAGACAAAATAGACCCTTCAGTGACGCATGACAAGCTAGTCGAAGAATCTGAGGTATTCTTTTCTTTTTGCTTTATATGTTTATAGATTTATTGGTTCCTGTTTGCAAAGAAGAATGCTCACCTGACTTGATCATTTTGGAACTGACCCTTCTTTTGTTTTCAGGCTGTCCAAATGTTATCAAAGTCAATAAATAAAATATTGATAGTGTGCTGGCCCTTTGTTTGGCAAGACTTTTGTTCCATACTTTTACAAAATTCTCTATTTTAATATTTGATTGCTGTCTCTACCTTTTTGCCTCAGTTCTGAAGTTTAGTACTAGCATTTGTGTTCACTACATATTACTCTAAACTTCTCCATTCAGCCTGTGCCATCTTAAAAGTTAGCCTTTCTGGATCGGTAACAACAACAACAAAAGTTAGCCTTTCCATGCTGGAGATGTGGAAAGTAGTTTTTACTTCAGAGGCTAAATGTCAGTCATTATTGTATTTATTCTTATTTGACTTCTTATTTCTTTGTTGATTGTCCACCCTCAGAGACTACAAAAGATGAAAGCTGATCTTGCACCCCTGAAAGAAGAGCTACAATCATACTTATGTCTTCCCCCTGTAAGTACTGAAAAGACACTGATGTAACGGATGAGGATTACTCTTGAGATCAATTTTGTATTTCTTCCCAGCTTGCTTTCGTGAGGAAAAAATCACGAGATGTGCATGAATTTAAACCATATTGGGATTTGCTTGAGCGCTGTCTTTTTTCCTAAACATTTTAGTTATCAAAAAAGTTCTAGCCAAGTGTGCCTGACCGTGGGATCTACATCAGGATTTACTTCATGGTCTGTCACTCTCCCTAAACTGTGAAATATTGTTGAAATACAGTTTTTATACAGTGGGTGCTGCTTTCAAGGTGGTCACATTCAACGAGAAGTCGGCTCCAACGAGGCAATGCTTAATCCCCGATTTTTACCTCTATATCTCTTTGTAAATGTACGTCAGCTCCAACGAGGTTGCAAACAGCCCAAAGTCGCTTTCAACGAGGTCGCTAATAATAAAAACCGAAAAAAAGCTATTAGCGGCCCCAAAAGCGAAGAATTTTTCTCCTTTCTCTCCATCTCACCCGAAGCACAAGGCCTATCCTCGATTCCTAACGCATTGTATTGTTAGATCTAGTGTGCCTCTTAATATTATGGATCCCAAAGCCAAGAGGATGGGCGCGGGTTAGCCATTCGGTAAGGATGGGAGGGGGTGCGTGGGAACGCAATGCAGGCTGTGTGAAAATGGGTGAACTCAGGAAGTGTAGATCTAGATCGAGACCGTCTGGGGGTTTTTTTTTCAATTTTCTTTTTTTCCCCTGATCAGAAAATCCAAGCTCTCGTCTTTACTTCTTTACTTTATGTAGACCTTGGCCTTCGTGTGAGAGGGTATGTTTCCACATGAGAAGTGTTTCGGATTATTTTTATTTTTTTTAAATGCCGAAATGACGGTCAGAACACAGCTCAAACACGCGCACACCGATGCTGTTTGAGATTTTCGTCATCAGGGGAAACAACTGTTTTAATAACTGGTATTGGCACATCATGTAATATAACAATGTGTTTCTTTTCTTTGGCCTTAGTCACGTTCAATGAGAGGTCAGATCCAATGAGGACATCAAGCTAGTCCCGGCAACCTCGTTGAATGCGACACCCACCGTATATATAGGCCTATATATATATATATATATTGAGAGATTTTCACAATGACAGAAAATATTATTGGCCGTCCTTGAAGAATGCATCGATCTTAGTATGTGTCAAAAAGAGATTTGGATTGCAGAAAAATGTTGCACCAATAGGCCAGGGCAATAAATTGGTCTGCTTACACATCATTTGCCCCTTTTTTTTTTATGGAAGAAGATAATGTTTTATGACCATCGTTCTAAGGAGAGCAAGAGTAAGGGAGAGTTAAACTTGAAGGTTTCAAATGGTAAACTTTAATGATATTAGTTTTAGCTGCTTTTTAACTACTTTGCTATTATTTTATTTCAGGACTTATCCGAAACAAAGATCTTGATAGAGCAGAAGAAACGAGAACTGGTAAGGTCTTGATAAATTAATTGAGATATCTTGTGATTTAATTCATATGTATTCTTTCCTTGATTATGCATTTATGGACATTGGTTTGCATGTCTATTTTCATCATAGTCTCATTATGATTTTCTTTTTTGTTCAAAGAACAAGTGTGCGACAGGACCATAGTACCTTGAGACTTGCCCTGGACAGATATATATGGAATAAATATATTTTGTAGTCAGTCTAGCTCCTTCTAAAGCTGTCACATGTTTTTGATTTTATTTCCTATCGATGTTATTTTCACTACATCGGAAAAGACTTGTTTATTTCCATATTTATATTTTTCAGATAATTACCTGATTCAACCAGTTTTTGTTTGACTTTTGGTAAAACTAAATTTCTATAGCTTTATATTATGAATTACAGGGATTTTTCCCCATTTATTCTTTATGCTCTTCAGAATCAACTCGAGAAGGAGTTCGCCAAGAGTGTGGATGTCAATTTCACTTGAAGGCCTCTCTGTGTGCCTGCTGTTTATGTCTTAGGTTCTGTCTCTGAGAGCCTTATAAATGATATATCATCATTGTCATGTCTGAACCTCTGTCTGCTTTGTAATATGATATTAGAGATACAAAGTCTGGTTATCACAATGGTGATATGGGACTCAGTGCTTCACAGGCAGATGACGGTTCAGCTCGCAATGGTCTCTCTGTAGATGTCTTCATTCCTATCGTTGCTCAGTCACGGGCATGCTGTACACAAACATCTTGCCTTTATGTGTCGGCAGGAAGTGCACTGTATAAATTTGTACATTGCAGGACTAAATCTATATTTGTAATTTAAAAAGTGTCTGCATACAGATACAGCACACACAGGAGATGTATTGATAATGCTTAAAAACAAAACATGTCTGTATTTTACTGCCAAAGTTTAGTTTCATGTACTGTTCAAGATATTTCTCTGTAAAAGATAGGTTTGTACTCAGCAAGAACTTTGTAAAATAGTTAAAACTGTCTAAGAAAAGGTAGTGCTTTGTTAGTTTGAGGAAAAAATATTTTGTTGGGTTTTTTTGTGTGTGTGTCTTCTAATAGTAATAGGGACCAATAGCTGTATTTGTACTTGATTATCAATATAAAGTACAGCATAGCTGTCATAGTAACTCTTCAAAGGCTGGGTCTAGGATGCTTTCTCTGCTGATGTTATGTGTTCAGTTTCAAAGTGCATTGTCGGGTTTGCATTTAATGTTTTGTCGTGCAACTGGTCAAAATGAGCCTAGAGTTGAATAGTGTTCTTTGCAAATGACTTGTGTAGGTCTTTTTTTGCATATTGAGAACCTTTTCTAAAGGTGCTTCTACTTTAAGCAAATGAACAAGCATAAGAAATATAAATGCAAGGTTCTACAACAATTTCTGTTTGTAGAGCAGTTTTACAGCTTTTTTTTTTTTACCCCTGAACTTGAATTTAATTTTATTGTGTCTAACGCAAGATAACAAGGTCTATTTTGTTTTCTGTTGAAACTGTTTGTTGAGACACATACTCAGCTGTGAAAAGTTTGAAAATTAGTGAGCGCAGAAGAATCACAAATAATGAGAAATGGGACGTGTTCATGTCTGTGATCTGGATTATACCTCTTCAGTGTCATGCCCAATTCATCATGTTGATAGTTTGGGGCTGGGAGTGGAAAGGGTCTGTTTGGGATTTATGACTAGATAAAATCAGTTTTATATTCTATGTATGTACTATTACTACTATTCTTTACTTCCAGCAAACCTGAAGGTTTTATTATTGTTTCCTGTCCTAGCACAGTTGTGTTGCGTAGGTTTGAGTTTGTTTTTTTAAACTGTGACGAGGAATTGACTCTGTGTCTAGTGACTCGTGTTTGGATAGTTGTTTTACGAAGTAGAAATTGAGTTTTCTAGTTGTTACTTGGTTCAGGGCTAGCTCCTGAAATGTTGTGAAGGAAGGTACAGATGTGTGTGTATGAGTATGAGAGAGAGAGAGAGAGAACCCCACTGTTGATTGTTAGTGCTGACAAAAGAATGTTGATGCTTGTACTTGTATCTTAATGGTAAAGGATTTAATTGGTTTTAAGCATATTCCTGTCATTATGCTTGAAAATGTGTTTGTGGTATCATGTACAGATAATAAATTTATACTTGTTGAGTTCCATGCCATAACTTCTCTCTGTGTCCATTTTCTGTTTTCTTTTCCATGTAGTTCTAATGTATCTAGATCTATGTTTGACAGTGGGTGGGTGGCGAGTGCTCTGGTGTGGTTTTCTTCTTCTTTCCTATCAAACATCTATCGTCTTTATCTCCCCTTCTTCTTTTTGTGTTTGTTTCTCTCTTGTAACACCTCTAATCATAGAGTTACCCCCTTTTAGACTAGAGTCCGTACGAGGTTACGTGACACGGACACATTTGAGTTTGTTGGCAGACATTTTTAATGTGGCTAAAAAGTTTGTTTACATGTGAGTGGGCGTGTCTCTGCTCTTAGTCTTACGTGTTTTATTTGATTTTAACGTTATGTTTTGATTCAAAGCGATTCTTTTAAAGGTGCAAGCATGTGAAACCTCTTGTCCCTTTCTGGATCAACGTCTTACTGGTTCTGTCAGGCAGTTCAGTGATGTCTGTTTTCTTTTATTACATCATCTATTTTTACTGCATAATATGTCTTATAGACACAAATAGTCACTCCGGGTTTCTTTTTTAAAACATAAAGAGCCATCAGTAAGGTTCTGGGCCATGTGAAGTTAAGGTTGACTAGCAGCTAGATCTTTTTCACAATGGGCAGGAAATTTCTTTATCAAACTGAAACAGTGTACTTTTTATTGTTTTGCTTTATTGAATGTTGTCCAAAAACACCTTAGTAAAGGTTTTTGTTTCAGTTATCACTACATTGAAAAGAAAAACAATTGACTAGGCTACAAAACAACATTTAAGTTCACTTTTTTTAAATCATTAGTGAGTCCAGAGTTGTCACAGTTGTTTTACTAATGTCCAAAATTAGACTTACTTAAAACAGCAATATAAGGAGCTTTAGTTTAAGTGCTGTATATATGGTCTACTTTAGTTCTTAAAATCAATATAAACCAAAGTTTAATACCGACATAAGAAAACACTGCTTATAATTTAGTATACTTTTTTAAAAAGTGAACATATGAATGAAAAATACAGTTTCCTGTTCAAATGTCACAAGGGAAAGTTTAACTCGATTTTAAAAATACCAGTACATGTATTCATCATTTGTTTGACTGAATTTGCTTTATCAAGAGCTGAGGGGGGCTGGGGGGGGGTGGTGTTGGTATTGGGATTCGGGAGGAGAGAGAGGGTGGGGTGGTTATGGGAGGTTCCCATGACACCCACACCTTTTTATACTTCTTTTTAAAAGTTCTATAGACCCTATAGGCTTTGCTTCGGTCAATAAGAAATAAACTACCTCGTTGATAAAGTGCTGATGAAGAAATAAAGGTTGTTGTTTTTTTCTTCTTTTTTTTAAAGCCCATATCTCTATCTCTATCTGTTTAATAATACATTTATTTGTAGATCTAGTTGTAGAAAGAACGCCGTATTATTGCAATTTAGTAATTTAGATATAGTACGCCACGGCGCCCATGTAAAAAAAAAAATCAACAAGAACCAAGCCTCGCCTATCGTGTATGAGAGAGAGAGAGAGAGAAAACATGCCTAGCCCATTGCTTTAGCATGAACTCCTTCACACAACTTGCCACAAAAAACATGGCGGACGCCGCTGTCAAATGTGGCCATCGCGCAGCAAAGCGAGAGAGGGGCGTGCTGTATCTAGTACTATAGTGTACATCTATGCCTCTAATCTTCAGCACTTATATGTGACCTTATTGTGTTGCGAGTGCCGTAAAACAATACATGTATTATGCAGTTCAAAATTGTCAAGGGTGTATTATATTATATGGCAAACGCTGTCTCTCTCTCTCTCTCTCTCTCTCTCTCCCTCCCTCTTTCCCTCTCTCCCTCTCTCTCTCTCTCTCTCTCTCTCTCTCTCTCTGTTTAGTTTTTCTGCCGCCTTCGTTTTATCTGTTCCCGAGGTCCTTCTGTCTAGTCTGCCTACCAGCAGTTGTTTGTTCTTTTTATAGTGTTCATCAAGATGTTTATAAAAAATTTACCCCCCGGGGCAGTGCCACTGATTGTAGTGTCTTTAGGCCATTCCCAAAGGGGCGACATTTCTCGTTTAAGCACAGTAGAATTGTAAATGGGCTGACTCATGTCACGCTCTTAACTGTGCCTGATCTACAACCGGGAACTGCTGCTTTTTCTTTCCTGATCCTTACTATTGTCATTTTCCTCTACTTCTTTTGTATGTTTGTCTCTCTCTTGTGACCTGCTATTTCCGGGGTGCCTTGATTGTCAAAGCAGACCTTGTGCTGTTGAAGCTAGAGAGGTGAGCAGTCTAAATCTGATTCCCTGTAAAGACTTCTCTGTTGACACCCACCCCTTGGCGCTCATATGACCTTATGCAGTTGCGAGCGCCGTAAAACTCTCTACCATTAAAAAATAAATAAATAAAAAATTGGGTTATGAGCTGTTATGAGTTTGAAATAAAAAGTCGGCTAAGAGACTGTAATAAACTTTCAACAGGAAGGGATTTGAGTCTTGAGTATCATAGATATATCACTTTAGGTACCAACTCTGTATTGCCTTCCATCATCTTGTTTTTCCCCAGCCATGCAGGGCTGTCGTCTTATCTCGATAAGTTTCTGTTTCTGTTCTGCTGAACACCGAAGATCAAATGTTTTGATACATGTATTCTATTTGATCTGCTCATGTTCGAACTGAAAGTCTGCTCAATACTCGAGGGAATTGATTGTTTAGGGTTCCCCACTTTCTGTTATCAGGCTGACCGGCAGGAAACTTCTACTTGGTATTCGCAGCATGTTATAGTCATCATCATCATCAATGCCTTTCACCACTGGCAGGGTATAGACCATCTACAATCTCCTTCCTTTTATCTCTGTCCTGGGCCATCCTTCCAAGCTCGTTCCAAGTGAGCTTCATCTCTTTCATGTCCCTTTCCACGCATATCCTTTTTGTTTCCCGAATCCTACCCCTGCCTTGTGTTCCTTGTGGGTTCCACTGCAGGTACTGTCTTGTGATGTTTCCGCTGGGCTTTTTTAAGGCGTGTCCCATCCATCGCCACTTTCTTAGTCCCATTTCTTCGTCTATATCCTTTTGTCCTGTCTTTTCCCACAGCTCTTCATTTCTTATTCTATCCTGCCACTTAATTCTTAGAATACTCGTCATACACATGTTATAGTGACATGGGCAATTTCGAATTCGGTTCCTTCTAGATATAAATGAACCTTGAGGATAGTGAGCTGTTAGGCTTAATACTCCTTCAGTGCAGTGTGAGTGAGGTAAACTACGAGGCGGTACCGCTCGGATTGTGATAGAACTATGCCCATTCTAATCGGGAAAAAAAGAAAAGAAAAGTTAATGTGAAAAATGACACTTTCGGGATTTCCGCCATCGGCTCCATTAACATGCAGTCAGTAAATGTTTTGGATTTTGGGTTACAAAAGTTGTAGTAAAATCGATTCCCTCAATTCAAAGGGTACACCTTCCAGGGGACTATTGCAGATGGTGCCATCCATCGATTGACATGTGCAGTCGACTCCACTTATGTTGATCTCGCTTGAGTTGATCTTCGGTCAAGTTAATCTTTTTCTCAGATCCCAGCACCTCTTCTTCTTTGCAGTTCCCAACGGTTAAATTGAACTTCGGATAAGTTTATCTACTTTTCACTCCCTCGATGACATCAGCTCATCTGTAGTCGACTGTACGGTTTTTTAAAGACCCTTTTTCCTTTTTTTTTGGTGACCATATTTGTAGGTTACGTTAACATGTTTTGACATGGTGCAAATTGTTATGTTTTCTAGAAAAACGGAACAAGAAAAAGGGGAATAGTTTAGTCTGTGATGATGGTGATGGTGATCATGATGATGATTATTTATGGGGACGATGATGGTGATGCTCTGATGTTGGAAATAATGTGCATAGTAGTCTTAGTCTTAGTGTTGGGTGTGTTTAATTTTGGAGTTATTCAAAAAAGTATGGAGAAAAGTCGCGTTTTGAGAAAACGGCCAATAAAGAACAATAAAATATTGATTTTATGAGGAAGTGGTGTTGAAAACTTGCCCGGTAAGGGAAGAAATTGTTTTTTTCGGGGTTCTTAAGCGATGAAATAGTTGTAGGAGAGGCTGAGGAGGCTGAAAATGCCTACAACTTAAATTCCATAATTTTGAGCCAAATCGGGACTTTGGGGGTGCACCCCCCCCCCCCCCTCTTTAAAGTGATATCAGCAAATTCACCCCGATAGTATATGAATATATGTTACTATATATATATATATATATATATATATATATAAATATAAACACAAAAAAGTGACACACAGTACTGGAGGACCGGAAGCGAAATTGCGTCCAGCAACAACTCAGACACCACGGGCATTAAAAGTCCCCGTCTCAAAAGAGATAGTACCTTTATAGGCCACAATTAATTAAATGGAAAGACAGACCAATTAGTATTAAGTGCAGGAAATGTTATATAAAATTACTTCCATATTCCATCCTCGTGTAATGACACGCGACCGCGAATGGCACTGTTAAGTCTGACTAAGAGTATAATGAAGGCAAAGAGATGTTAAAAAAGTAAAATTAGATATAATCAAATTATGTAAACACACACACACACACACACACACATACCCACACACTCGCAAACACACACAAACTCACATACACACACATAGCTATGTATAACAGTCTTCCACTTAAGCTCTCTCTTATGCGGGGACGAAACAAAAGTGACGTGAGATGGAGACTGGAAGCCTTACTTTTAGCTCTTAGCCCACAAGCCTGAGACTACTTCCACTCTCATAAACTTCTATGATATTTCTTATTTCCCCCTACTTATTATATTTAGACACAGTTAATTTTCCGATTGCAATGGCTGCATTTGTTAACCCCCATTCCCGGTGATCTATGTGGATTCCCTTCACTGCTTCAAGTAAAACAATTTTCTCAATTACAATTGATGTACCGGTACCTAAGTGAACCCGTAAATCTTTTTGAATTTCCCTCCATAGTCGCTGGACCTTCTTACAGTTGTAAAAAAACGTTCTATAAAATCAGGCTCGTTACGGTAATATTTGCAATTTTTAGATTCCTTTAATTTCATTTTGAAGAGTAGTATGTTAGTGGGATAAAAATCATGAATCACTTTCCAATTTAACGTTCTCAAATGTGTTTCCTTAGCGTGATGGACTATTTGTCAAGGTTTTTCATTAATACCAACACCATATTTTCTTTTCCAAATACCTATGCGTCCCTGAAATAAAAGTTGTCTTCCTTGTCATCATTAAAATACTCATCCCTCATCTCATTTGATACAAGCGACTGCCAGATTTTTCCATCGTTGCGATTTTGAAGCCAGAAGTGCCTCCGCCCGGCTCAGGAGAATGGAATCTTGAAAGTTAGTCATGTTTATCATTTTCAAATTCCGTTGTCAAGCTCGTTACACATAACCTTTTGCTTAAATTTTTCAAAAGCCCTTTTATTTTTATTGTTAAAACAGTTTCTCCTCATAAATCTTTTTAAAATTCTGCTCACTTGGCTAAGGACATCTTCTGGTAGCGATATGCTTTGTATTACAAAAAGAAACTGCTTTATTCCAGAAGTTTTAGTGAAGTGTATTTTCCCAAGAATTGATAAACTCTTCTTGCCCATTTCCCAAAATTTCTGAGGAGGATATCGATCCTGGGTTTCCAGTTTTCTTCTAGTTCTTCCGCCGGTTTTGTACTGCCAAAATATACTCCAAGAATTTGAATGTTGGAAAAAACTGAATCGGAAATTCGTCTACAGTTACGACTTGGCCATTTGTACCCATGGCGTAAGATTTATTCAAATTTAAGTGCAGATCTGAAATGACAGAAAAATCATTCAGAACCGACATGGCTTTTCTCAAATCATTGGCATTCCTTAGGAATAATGTTGTGTCATCTGCGTACTGACTAATTTTAATAGACTACAAACCCGGATAGGTGTTTATACCACTTTTGGTGTTGTTCTGAATTACTTTTTTTAAGTTAAAATTTCCACAACAAGAATATATAGTTGAGGTGAAATCGGACAGCCTTGTTGAACATCGTTACTCATTGGAAATGTTTTCGAGACATAGCTCCATTTTTTTACGCACGAGAATCTTTCTGTATTTAATATTTCAATTCACAATTCGAAAGTTTGGACCAAAGCCAAATACACCTAGGCTTTTGATGATACAGTGGGTGTGTACAGAATCAAATGCCTGTTTGAAATCTACCATAAGAATGATTTCTGGTGAATGTGTGGTCTTGTGTCTGTGTAAATATCATCAATCTCTCTTTGAATTATGGATATGTGTCTTCCTTTCAGAAATCCTGCTTGTTGTTTTCCGATGAGCTTATCTATATCAGAGTTAAGACGTATGGATAAAACGATAAAACTTTAGCTAACATCTTGTCATCTGTATTTTTTGTTAGGGAAATTGATCTCCAGTTATCGAAGCTATGTGTGGAGAGACCTTTACCTTTATGCAGAAAAGATATTACTCTTACCCTTTCAGGTGGAGACAGCTTGTTGATCTGGAAGCTGTAGTTATGTTATAACTTTCCATAAGAGAGTCCTTAACATGCTCCCGGAATACTTGATAAAACTCGACTGGCAGACCGTCGCCTCCCAGAGCAGAGCCATGCTTCATTGATTTAAGGGCTGTTGCTGCCTCATCCTCTAGTACTGGGGCATCACAAAAAAAATTTTCATCCTCTGATAATCTAAGAAGATATATGTTATTAGTAAATGCCTCCATACGTTCTGAAACAAATTCAAAAGATTCATCACGACTGTTAACTTTATCGTAAACGTTTTCGTAGAGCATGCCGATTTCTTCTACAATATTCGTTTCCTTGTGGATGCGCTCACCAGGGGCGTTTTTGGATGTTTTTCAGTGGTATTAACGTTTGACCTACTTTACTCCAGAGACAAAAAGTATTTTGAACATTTTTCGCCCTCCTCTACCCATTTTAAACTCGCTTTCAATATGCCCCCCCTCCCCCCGTACTTTCTTTCACTAATCAATTTCCAATTCACTTTTAGACTTTGCAGTCACCTGCACCCAATATTTATTATCAGGATCAGCTGTCAATTTTTCTTCTAAAGAGTTTAGACGTGATTTCAGTAGCTTATGTTGGTATGAATATTCTCTCGCTTTGAAACGACGGTATTGCTAAGATATTTCTGCTTCTTCACATTTGATCATTTCCCACCGTAAATGGGGGGTCAACATCTTTGTATTCATCTCTAGTAGAATGTAGAAGTTTTACAGTTTTTTTTACAATAAGAAGGGTCTTTAAATAGTTCAGTATTTAGTTTATATTGCCACC
>NW_004798267.1:20282-31900 GCF_000002075.1 Aplysia californica | reverse complement strand
GATCGCACCCGACTCGTTGTTTCAAAACAAACACGTTGTTTTCAGGCGACAAGTCGGGCGATCATCCCGACACGACCTGACCCGGCCCGGGTCACTGGGCGGCGGCGGCGGGCACCCCGTAGTGCAAAGGAGCGAATTGCCCCCTTTGGCGTCGTTATTTTTAGTCCTGGAAGAAAATTTCGGTGTTTTTAATGACAATTTATTATTATTTTCCCAAGTTTTGCGGGAAATTGGCTAAAATTCGCGAATTCATGAAAATGGTAAAAGTTGCGCTGAGGGCAAAAGTTGCGGGTTGCGCGCGCGAATTTCTCTGAGGACAGCCTTATGCAGTTGCGAGCGCCTTAAAACTTCTACTAAAACTAAAACTAATGACATACATAATGTGTACACGTAAAACGGTTGGCTTCCTAAGGTGGTGGGGTGAGGGGGCGCTTGTGGTCTAGGGATATGGTGTTCGCCTCTAAATCAGTAGGTACTGGGTTTGAAACTTGATAGAGACGGAACATTTTCAGCTCGAAAATGTTCTCCTTTCTTCCCCTTTCCTGCTCTCTAATCATGTTCTGTCATTTGATTTCATTTCAACTTTCTGTTCCCCCCTTCCTACCCCCCCCCCTCCACCTTCCGGCCAAATTCTATGGGTCCTGATTCTCTACACTGCTACTCCTGGCTTCTTCTAACTACTGTCTTTCTTCACCCACACCCTTGATCTTAGGGTAGGGTAAGATCAAACACGGTGCATTCTTGGTTAAGGATGAAATAGTCTCAGAGGTCCCGTTTGCAAGTTGCGCACGTTAAAGATCCTTTGGTGGTCCTAAACTCGAAAAGAGAGGGCTTTTGCTGCAACCCAGGAAAATTTTAAAATCCGCAGATGCCGATCTTGTGGATAAATTTGGAAATCCGGATTTCATAGACAGCTCGCCCATAGAGCACGGTCTTGTGGGTGGGTGGTTGGCGGGTGCTCTGGTGTGGTTTGCTCCTTCTTTCCTATCAAAAGCTATCGTCCTTCTCTCTTCCTCCTTTTTTGTGAATGTTACTCTCTTGTAACACCTCTTATCTTCGGTACTTATATTACCTTTTTGTGTTGTAAGTGCCGTAAAACTCTAACTAAAACTAAAATCACAGTTTTTTTAGATTGTAGAGCAAAAAGCTATTCTGTTTTGCATAAAATCAAGTTACAAGCAGAATTTGAAATACAAGTATTTTAATATTGCAATGACACTTTTAAGCCTGCTCAGTGTCGTATGACCCAGGGCCTTTATTCAACTCCGAAGGACTACACATTCGACATAACATTTAGAAAAGTATGTAAAATCCTAGAAATCGTACTGACGTTTATGTCGATCCATAAGGACATCATTGACAGCATCCCCAACTTCGACAACAGAATAATGGACACCTTTGCTGCAGCAAAAGAACGTAGGGTAGACTTCTTCTTCAAGGAGATTTTCTTCAAACAGGTAGGATGAAGAATACACCTCATTCATTTACCATGCCCTTTAATATCTTCAACCCACTTTTTAGACCCACGAGCCGCCCCTGATGCTGTTCCCTCACTGTAAAGTAAAGTTGTTCCCGCATCCGATCCGGACAAAGGGGATTGCTTTGTTAGTGAGACAACTTCCTGGGCCTTCGGCATATTGTGGTAGGGTGGCCAGTTCCTTTCCACGCTGCCTTTACTCCCCCAACTCGAAGTCAGGTACCCGTAACTGCTGGGTGGGCAGGAGGGGACCAAAAAATCCGTGTCCGAACCGAGGCTCGAACCCGGACTTTCTGCTTCGGAGACGAGCGCACTAACCGCTCTGCCATCGCACCCTCTCCCTCATTGTATCAATGCTGGGGATCGAGTTGTATGTTTTCAGCAGGAGTTCATATCCCAGAAGGGCTCGATTTCCTCCCGTATTTCGACCTTCCACTTCCAGGTGAGGCTGTGCCGTCCTGGAGTGAGCGTAGTTCTTTTGGTCTTTATATTATTATGCATGTCTACTGTACGCAAACTACTATGCCACAACAGGGAACAGTTATACAGAGAGGGAGTGCACGGGTAAGAAACAAGTCTACCCACGCTCACATTCATAATTTAAACACCGGGTTCACTCCCCATTACACCAAAAGATGTGGGTTTAATACCGGAGGAGTGGGAGGAGTTCGTTTTATTGCTAATAATTAAACAATATTTAG
The DNA here is from genome assembly GCF_000002075.1 of Aplysia californica. Classification (NCBI taxonomy): domain Eukaryota; kingdom Metazoa; phylum Mollusca; class Gastropoda; order Aplysiida; family Aplysiidae; genus Aplysia; species Aplysia californica. The sequence goes on along the minus strand of NW_004798267.1, from coordinate 29,722 downwards.
TTCGAATACTGGCAATATAAAAATAACATTATTATAAAACATGCATTGGCCAAGTAAGGAAACCAAATAAGGTGATAATATTGAAAGACACGAAAACAGCTTTAGGCTGGCAAGCAGGCGCAGGGATTGCATACGAGTACAATTTTAAAGAAGCACTCACAGAAGATGAGTGCTTTAAATTTCTGAAAGATATGAAAGTTTCAGGTAGTCGAAATTTCCATGGACAATAATCTGAACTACTGCAGATAGATTGCGCTCTTGTTGTCTGTACGCTCGTGTTATGAATCTTCCGTTATTAAAAAACGTATAGTGCGTGGTGGCTACATGAACCAAAATGTCAAATGGTAAGTTTTTCTGAAAAATGTCTGAGAGAGGTTGACATGAGTAGAAACGACCCCACACCCCACGGTCCAAAACGTCCGTGACGATGGTATTGGAACGTTCAGGCGTATCAAGCCTCACATCGACTGCGTTGTCGTAACATATTGAGTTAGTCTGGGGGCACGAGTCCTTTCCAAAAATGAAAACAGTCTTCTCTCCTGTGAAAACTCCTTGCCATCTTAGGACCATTTTGTCTCTCAGACCAGAGGCTATTGTGAAAAGCTTGTCACCTGCGGTGAAAAAAAAAATGAGTTTTTGTTTTTTCTCATAAGACCTAGATGATAAAATAAAACGACAAAGCATCTCTCTCTCTCTCTCTATTATACAGTGGCGTTAAAAAGAAACTTGACAATGTAACAACCCAATCAACGTGTTAAAGTCTTGCGCTACCTACTCATGCAGCATACCAATTTAAGGCTATATAAATATCTTCATCCTCTTACACATTAATATTTCATGTGTTAAGAGACGCCCGAGATATGGTAACTCAAACTTGACCTTAACAAATCAGGCTTGGCAAAATTGTGCAATATCAAATAAACGTAAAAGTGTGTTCGTGCGTGTATTAAGGTGCGTCTACACTGGAAGAAAGGACATGTATTCAATGTCAAATGAAAAGATAATGATATTGTCTTTGAAATGAACAGCATCTTCTGATGATATTTTTAAACAGATTGGAAAACAGAGCAGTCATACATACCACACAAACCCTTGACTTAACATTGCAGGTGCTCGTTAGTATAGTTTTGTTTTCGTGGACAAGATCTACATCGCGCAAGTGCTGAAACGTCATGATTTACTCCTATTTTCGTCATGGTGTCATTCAAGTAGACATCGCCATGTACAGAGAGGCACTCTTTCACAGGACCAATGCCACTACACAATTCTTAGAACACCAAATCATATCAAGGTTGGAGTAGGCCTACTCACCCACCAGTTAATAGCCCCGATATGAATCCTACAGGAATGTGAAGCCCCATGAAACAGCAACTGAAGAAACCCGACTTTTCTCCCAGACCCTTTGTTTGCAACTCTCGAGACATTCTGGAGGAAATGACAGAAAATTATGTCCAAAATGTAATAGGGTTGATGCCCAAGGAGTTCGAGCTCTTTCCAAAACCAGTGGCACCTAAGCAAAATAACAGTGAGCACATTTAAAGACAGATCCAAGTTTTGTGAGGCATTTGCGATTGCTCTGTTTGCCGTTTTGTTTGAAACTATCGCTATAAATTAATAGTTTTTATTGCAGAGAAAAGAATCTTCATTCATTAGAAATGCAATGTATGTTTGTTCTATCAATATTGATCCTCCTCAATAGGCCTACACGTATAAAGATAATTTTGCGTTTCTTTGATTTCGCACAATCTCTTAACATGGATGAAATAACAATGTGTAAGATGATGCAGAATTCATTTAGCTTTAAATTGATTTGCTGCATGAGTGGGTGGTGCATGGCTTCAACGTGATTTGGGGATTATTTTCAAATTCAAGAGCCTTTCGGGCGGCTCTGTATTATATAAATAACTATACTCATATAAGCGCCTGTAATAAAAATTGCAACGAATAAAAACTTCCGGGTGCGGGGGGGGGGGGGTGGACTCTAGTTGCCTTTTCATTCGGTGTGCAACCATATGCCCCCAGTACAATCAGTCGTTATAAGCCCATGATGCAACCAGTCTGCCTATATGCAACCAATATGTGACTTAAGTGCAACTAGTTGTTTAAAGAGATATAGAAAAATAAATGGATACAATATTGAAGAAAAGAATTATAAAATTTGCGTTTTAATGAACTACAAGACTCCAGGTGGATTAGATCTTGTCTGTGGAAAAAGTAAACGATCGCGCTAAATTGCAAGCTACGGCAGTCTACAAACCAACAGAAGCTAGCAGATATTGTTTTTCTCAAGTTTCCTTGGCCTGCGCAGATCATGATTGGGCTTAGTTAAGAGCAGAGAGCATGGCCTCGCCACGAACTCACTGTCCCTGACATTTCTTAAGCTTCGTGCAAGTTACCACGAAAAGGTTTAAGTGCCCCAAAGACCTGTTTTGTTGTCATGGGTTGAGGAAACTATCAGTTAAGATCTACATTATAGAGAATTAGAACTAAAAATTCCCAAACGAAATGACCACGTCAGGTCGTCGGGATGAATACACACCGTTTGCACCTATAAACTTCGAAATGGTACAAAATTCAGCAGTCGAGTCCCAATAGACCTGAGCCTGCAGAAGACTGCAGCAAGGTTAATCTCTTCTTATTTTCTTTTCTCTTCTCAATTCCCTCTTTCTTCTGTCTCGTAACTTCCTTTCTTAACTTTCCCTGCTCAATATTTTTATTTCTTCTTTCTTCCATTGCCTTCGTCTTTTTCTGTCTATTTTTTCCATGCCAACTTTCCTTTTTGCCTTTCTCCCTTGTTGGTTTTTTTAAGCAGCTATACCGACAAGATGATTGATGAATTCTAATCCTCTTATCAGTGATGGTAGCTAAGGTACTTGTTTGCGTTTCCCTGGGCCTTGTTTCAATGTAGGCTGGCACTGTGAGGGGGTCCCCCTTTGACTTCTTCTCCTGTCGGATAGGTTGGTCATGCTCACAAGACAAAATCTGTTAATGGTATAACCTCTGACTGGGATCAACCTTTTTTCTTCCTTAGTTCCGCCATGATCCACTCTCTACTGCAACTTCAGTAGGACCTAACTTTGTAGAAAGTCGACAAGCTGCTGCATGGTGTGTAATCTGGCGACAATATCGTAGCCTACCCATAGGCACGCGACAGCAGACTCCCAATACGCAACTGAAATGTGCAGGCCGCGGTACTGCTAAACACTTTTGTGACCTATTTTAGTAAACGCGTCCTTGCCCTAGCCTTATTTAATTTCTTTTTCTTTTTTCCTTTTCTCCAGAATTACAAGCTAGAAATAAAAGTTATTTATTGTTAGCAGCCATAACCAGAGGTTTGATAGAATTATTCCGGCATAACCTAAAACTAAAAAGGAGTTGTATCTTGGTCAGTAAAACAAATCACCATGCCCTACCCGCAACCAGCCTGGTTGCATGAAGGCCTCGTGTGATTTCGATATGCCCATGATGCAACTGCCGACATTCCACTATTTTAAGTTTTGAAATTGATTACACAATCGGTAGAAAATGATATAATCAACGACTCATCATGAAGAAAGTAACAGCATTGAAAACTGAAACTATCCTTTTTTTAAATCTGCACTTGAACGATTTATCTAAAAATCTCACAAACCAAGTTTTTTGACACATAATTTTTGTTGTTGCGGGGGGTTTTTTAATGTTGCCGCCAGCTTTGATAAAGGGTTAGATGAACACGGAAGTATAAGTCAACAGGCAATCCAAGAAAAATGATCTGTTATTTTTTCCCCACTCTTCTGCTTTATTAAAAGACCGTGAAAGTGACTGCACATAGGTCTGGTTTCATATGAGCTACCTTACACTTTTGATTGTGTATAGAGCAATACTAAGCAGTCTAAAATTTTAATAAGTAGGTCATGCTATGAAATCAATTTTTATTTTGATGCTTCAATTAGTGGTCACAGCACCAACATTTTAAAAAAAGAAAATTGGCGGTGTTTCCCAACCACATGGCGGATTTTCTCATTTGAAAAATAAAATGTTGGTCTTTATTGAAAAAAAATGGCAATAACATGTAATCATTGTCACTCTAGAAAGATAGAATGGCATAATTCGTTTAACTCAACATCAGAGAATTTGAGCTATATCGGCATGCTCCGCGCGTTTCTGCTACTGCGAGGATATTCAACTTCAACGTCAACAGAAAAACATGAGGTTGAGTGTCTGTTTTTCTATTGACGTTGAATGTCCTGGCAACAGCAGAAGAGTTTTTAAATCGTGAAAACAAAATTAATTAGCAACAAAACTGGTAATGGGGGGACTTACCTGAAAACGAGGAAACAGATTGAAACCTGTTAAATTTCAAGAATGCCCCATTGCCGGAAACTGCTGTCGAGGATTCCGTTACCAAGTCAGCTCCATGACAAATGCTACACCTGGGTTCTTCAGCATCAGGACGTATAAAAGCAATACACTCTGTCGCCTTAAGGAGGCAAACCTGACTGCAGGAGCGGGAGGTCTTTCCCGGAGCAAGTGGTGTGACTTCACAGTGGATTGGCGAAAGGAGGTATCGGGAGAAAATAGCATCAGACTTTTCACCGGCGTTCATACCAATGATAACGAGGATTAAAAACGCTCCTATAAGAAACATGGTCTCACCCGACTTAATGCATTACTTGTTCCCCGAGAAAACTTTGCGGTCATTTCAAAAAGAAGATGTAGGGACGAATGTTCCCAATGTATTATTATTATAGCCACCTTCTATCATACAGTATTTCGACTATGACAAGAATATCAACTTTACAGTGTCTAATCGTGAAAGATTATTCATCGCCATAAGGTAAAAGTAAAAGTTTTCTAGATCTAGTTGTCACGAAGTTCATGTACGAGACAGGAGCTGAGACATCACCGAATATAGAATGATTCCAACCCTGATACCACAGAACTCACCATCCTAAAATATATGTGGTGAAGAGAGCTCATTACTGCAGACGTAATGCCATGCACCATTCCTCTCCAAAGACGCGGAAAGCGAGAATCTTGGTGTACAACCCTGGTGAATAAAGGCTTGGTAAAAATTTAGTGTTATTCACTATTCATGCACGTTGTAACTATACGGCAAAAAGTTCTATTTCTACTCCGATTAACAAACAAAAAAAAACCCCAAAAAACTTAGATAAATGAAGTCAAGCGGATCCCCAGAAGGTAAAACTGACGAGATGTCATAAAATATTGATAAAACAGCTGGCGAGAAGAGAGAGAGAGAGAGAGAGAGAGAGAGAGAGAGAGAGAGAGAGAGAGAGAGAGAGAGAGAGAAGAAGAAGAAGGAGGAGGAGGAGGAGGAGGAGAAGAAGAGGAGGAAGAGGAAGAGGAAGAGGAAGAGGAAGAGGAAGAGGAAGAGGAAGAAGAAGAAGAAGAAGAAGAAGAAGAAGAAGAAGAAGAAGAAGAAGAAGAAGAAGGAGAAGGAGAAGAAGAAGAAGGAGAAGAAGAAGAAAAAGAAGAAGAAGAAACGAATTACAGAAAGATTGTTTCACTTCAATTCCTAACGGAAGAAGAAGAAGAAGAAGAAGAAGAAGAAGAAGAAGAAGAAGAAGAAGAAGGAGAAGGAGAAGAAGAAGAAGGAGAAGAAGAAGAAAAAGAAGAAGAAGAAACGAATTATAGAAAGATTGTTTCACTTCAATTCCTAACGGAAGGAGACTGAACAACAACAACAGTTTCGGCTGTATGGTTTTATTCAGCATCAATTATACAGCATTTTGGGGCACGTCACAAGTTCCTGAATACAGTCTCTATGTTCAACACATCAAATTTTCACAAAAAATTTTTTCTAATCTGAAGGAAATATTGAATAACCAGAGTTTGTTTGTTTGTTGGAGTTTTTAAAAAAGGGTAAATCGATAATGTTTACTTACCCTCGCTCTAAGTAATAATAATAATAATTGCATTTATATAGAGCATATCCATGCTCAAGATGCGCTTTACAGCTATTATTATTATTACAGCAGACCCTCTGAGAACACTCAGAAACATTTTCGGCTTCCGCAGAAGCATACAGTCCAAGCTGTGGATTTCGCGTGCTCAAACACTATCAAACTGACAAGATCGTTCACTGTCTATAGCCAGGTACTCATTTCCACCTGGGTAAAGTGAGGAAAATTTGTGCAAAGTGCCTTTCCCAGGGACACAACGTCGGGCCCCTGACGGGATTCGAACCCACGACCTTACGGTTGCGAGTCTGAGAGCCTAACAACTAGGCCACCGACGCCAAGTAAGTGTAACGTCAGGTACACAAAGATCAAGTCAAGAGAGAGAGAGCAGTCGGCGCTACGCTTGTCTGTCCGCCCTGGCAATTTCTTCTAGCTTTGACGCATCCTGACCCTGGGTGATTGCCTTATCTCTGATGGTACTCCTGTAACTGCCAGTTGGTCTACCTATTCTTCCGTTTCTGTTTGTTCTCCAGAAAACTGTGTCTGATAGGGAAATCTTGTCTCTAGCTTTCTGAAAACATGTCCCAAAACATGTCCCAAATATCTCCATCTTCGCCTTTTATGGCCGTGTTGATTTCTTCAATTCGGGATCTTTTAAACACTTCATTATTTGAGAGAAACTCATTCCATTTCATTGATAAAATTCTTCGTAGACATTGAGTTTGAAGTCTTTTAATTTTCGTTCAATTCCTTTATTTGTATGTACTACTGAATCATGCATATGTAAACCTAGTGCCTAAATATTTCTACTATGTTCTTTTTATTCAGCCTTCAGTGTGATCAAGGGCAGTAGCGTCGGGGGGGGGGGGTGTAAAGAGGGTGGGGATTGCTGTGACCAAACATTGAGATAATAAAGGATGCATAAGGACTGAAAAGACAGAGAAACACGTATGCAAAGAAAAAAAACAACAACGTGACAATTTTAATAGATTCAAAAGTACTATAATCTTGTTGGAGACATTGACACGTTTGAAACAAGAAAAATGGGCACACCTATAGACGTGTCTTTATACGTATACATGATTTGTGTCCTTCGGTTTTTATGTAGAGCAAATTTGCTGATTATTTTTTGTTTGAAAGGTGCATCTTTCATGATGAACCATTTGTGATTAAAATATCTCTTTTGTTTTCCAATAACAGGATGCCAAAATTTTGTTGTTTATTGTGATCCCAGTGAGCTTAGCTTCATAAAGAACTAAAGCGATTTTCCAATAAGTATTCTATACGATACATTGCAATATTGAAGAACAAACGTTGTACTCCAATTTAAATCAACCGTACCTCGACTCACGGATATTATTCAACGACACTTACTTCATTGTTTATCTGATCTCCACACATAGACCACAAATGAACACAGTACGCACACGAGAGATCTCGAACTGTTAACACACTCAAAACGCCGCTCAAGTGCACACAGAGAGCAGAATAGAAAAATAGGCGCTGTGTGGGGTTGTTTTTTTTTTTGTTTGTTTGTTTGATTGATTGATTGTTTGTTTGTTGGGGGGGGACGTGCTTAGGTTACGCTTTGGCCTGGAGCGCGAAGTGTGCAAATTTTGGTGATAAGCGTGCGATGTCTAATCATGTGACACAGTACGGCTTCAGTCACCAACCCTAATAGAACCATTTTAGTTGCCTTGTCTCTCTGCCTTGAGCCATGCAAAGACAATTTACACCAGAATTAGTCTGTGAGAACTTAAGTGCCGGGGATCGAGGACAAAATCAATGAAATTTCATTCTCTCCGACAGAAGGAGCATCTAATTGGACGGAGCTAGATCTATAGCTGTAGTATTTATTTAGTAATAGATACTCAGATCAATCGGTTCACTTTTCGAGTTATTATGCCTCATAAGTTTCGTTTTGGGGCTCGTGAAGTTAAGTAGCTTTTTGGTGACGAAAACCAGGTGGGGCTGAAGCCGCAAACGCCACCCGACAAGACGCCTCTGATCAGGGGTCTCAAACTCAAATCACCTGTGAGCCACTTGAAGTAGAGTCTTTATGAGCCTGGGCCACATCAAGTTGTATTTCACACAAAAAAAGGTTTCATGAATTCTGTCAAAAATACAACTTGGATTTCAAGTTTAAATATGGTTTTTAAAAAACATCCCCGGAACAAGGCATGACCCTTAGATGTGTATGTGGCCCATAAGGGATAAAAATATGAAATAACATTTCAATAATCGGGTCTCTTTCTTTCGACAGTAAAGCTCCTAACCGCCACACCATAGTGGCGGTAAACAGGGATGGATGAGGAACTTAGGTCATATGTTTTTTCTTGAGTTGTGCCTTTATTGAAAAGAGAAGAACGTTGTGGAAATGAGAAGTCTTGTATAATAAGGTCAGGACGAAGGAAAAGAAAGCAGATACCCTATGTTTAAAAAAAAAAAACACCTGCAATCCTATAAGGTTTTTGTAGTCTAAAATAGTCTCACTCAAACTCAAAGAAAGGCATATCAACAGTATGTAATGAACACTCACAAATATAAAAAGGAATTAAAAGGCAAACATTGTAATCACTGCAAGCGGAAATTCTGAATTCCATTTAGTCATCATCAACATTATCAAGTGCCAGCTCTGCGATAGACATCAGCCATCAAGGTTCTCCATTCTTTACTTTGTTCGGATGCTCTTTAAAAAAAGTGGGTGGTTGGCAGGTGCTCTGGTTTGGTTTGCTCCTTCTTTCCTGTAAAAATATGTCTTCTCTATCTCCCCTCCTTCTTTTTTGTATTTGTTACTCTCTTGCAACACCTCTAATCTTCGGCACTTATATAACCTTATTGTGTTGCAAGTGCCGTAAAACTCTTACTTTTAAAAAAAGCTTCATAACCCTGATCTTTCCCTGTTACCCATCTGTTCTGGTTTTCCAAGTAGGCTGCTCTAGGCCTACCCCAGCCTTGTTCGCCTTCAGTTTTGTCAGGGAGAGCTAGAAGTTCAAGGCATTCATGTCTATTTAGGTGTCCCATAAACTGTGTCTTTTCCTGGTTGTTTTTATTAGCGGGTAGTCCACATGGGCTTCTTCAAGTGCATGTACTTCCTCATTTGATTTCTTAGTAAAAATCTAGCTGTTCAAAAAATATGATGATAATAATCAGTGAATGACATAGATCTAGAATTGAATCGAACTTCCAAGTCATACAAATACAAAAATGAATTCTCAAAGCACTCTTTTTCACTATGGTCAGTTTTTTGTTTTGTTTGTTTTTTAATTTAATTTCGAAACAGGAAAACTGAAATAGGTCAACACTTTTTTCGAAACGTTTGAGCTCACAAGCCAAATCAGAGTCTAGGGTGAACGGACCTCCATGTGCTTTAAAATAGTAACCTTTCGAGAAATGGGTTGCACGACAACGTTCCCGACGAGTCTGGCAATTCATGAACGGGTTTTGCCCAACATAGACAGGATCAGAGAACTCTCTGTGGGTTGCAGGGTGGGAGGGGGGAATAAAGGTTGGCGGTCCATAATACCATGAAGCACC
>NW_004798267.1:16044-17619 GCF_000002075.1 Aplysia californica | reverse complement strand
AGTAGTAGTAGTAGTAGTAGTAGTAGTAGTAGTAGTAGTAGTAGTAGTAGTAGTAGTAGTAGTAGTAGTAGTAGTAGTAGTAGTATGGATGTATACTAGTTCTGTTATTATAGAATAACTCCCCCGGTGTAAAAACAAATCTGCAACAGGGAAATTGGGTAGACTTACCTGAAAACGAGGAAACGGAATTGAACGTGTTGAATTTCAAGAATGCCCCATTGTTCGAATCTGCTGTCGTGGAATCCGTGACTAAATCAGCCCCATGACAAATGCTACACCAGGGCTCTTCGATCTCAGGACGTATGAAAGCAATACACTCTGTCGCCGAAACTAGGCAAACGTGGCCACAGGAGCAGGAGGTCTTTCCCTGAGCAAGTGGTGTGACTTCACAGTGGATTGGCGAAAGGGGGTATAGGGAGAAAATAACATCAGACTTTTCACCGGAGTTCAAACCAAAAACAGTGAAGAGTAAAAATGCTTCTTTAACTTTAAGAAACATTGCAACACCTTTGTGAGCCTGATGTTAATGTTTTAGACGCTCCCGAAGGAAAGTTTGTGTTCTTTTAAAAAAAAAAAGAGGACGTATTGACGAATATTCTTACTATCATTATAATTGTAGCCGCCTCCTGACATATTTCGACGATGACGATAGTACCATATCAAATTTACTAGGTCAAATAATGTAAGACAGCTTTTTACAACAAAGCACTAGTTAATGATGTTTATTAGAGGAGTGTGGGTCACTGCCGTATTGTCTCAAAGTACGAGAAAAGAACTCTGATCTCAACGAGTTTGAAGAATCATTCCTGCTCTGACGCAGCAGAAGCCAACGTGCGAATAGTCTGCCTTGGGTCAAGAGAGCGCGTCAGGCTACTCTGTTGGCTGAATACTATTCACAATTACTCTCTGGGGATAGGTTAATGGGGGAGGGGGAGACACATGTCATGGTGGACACCCTGGGTGAATGACGGTTTGCTAAATTCGTTTAGGTTACGGAATATTTATGCACTTGGTTAAGTTGCTGTTTGGAACGAGACTGCGAAGTTGTTTTGCTTCAAAAGATTTTTTCCTCACCGTTAATGAAGTAAAGCACCTAAGCTTAGTCAGGCGGATCCCTAGGACGTAGAAATGTCGAACTATAATTAAAATTTGATTTTAATTTCAAAAAGCGGAAGAGGAGAGAACAAAGGATAAAAGAATTGATGAGAGAAAAGTGGTTTCGGTTCAAAGCGAGACGACCTTATTACCTGGTAAAAAGCTCGTCTCTGTTCAAATCCAAGCGAGAAAAAAACCCTGATCAGCAACGGTTGTTGCCCACTGCAGTTTTATCCAACTGCACGTATGTATAACATTTTTGGGAGCGTCGAAAGTTCTAGTGACAAACTAATGTCCCTGCGCTAAACACATCAAATTTTCACAAAGAATCTCCAATAATCTGAAAGAAGGAACTAATGCGACAGCAGGCTTCGTACTTGAGACTTGGGTGTCCTTTATACAGGAGGAGGAGGAGGAGGAGGAGGAGGAAGAAGAAGAAGAAGAAGAAGAAGAAGAAGAAGAAGAAGAAGAAGATTGTGG
>NW_004798267.1:11879-14062 GCF_000002075.1 Aplysia californica | reverse complement strand
TACATCTTATTTTCCATTTTCCTCCCACCTCCCCTTCTTCCGCCACCTCCTTCGCCTCTTTCCTTTTCCTCCCCCACCGATTTTTCTTTCCCTTCTCCTTTCAATTTTCTCGTCGCATTCCCTCTCTGCTTCGCGTATCACGGCATGATAATTATAGATAATACATACTTCAACTATTCCATGGGAAGTAATTACATTTGTTGTTACCATTAGTTGTTACTTATACATGAGCTACGTCCCCTCAGTGTCAGCATTTTGGGGTATAATTTTATTGCGTTATTGGTATCATCTTAAAGTTTGTCCATTTGCCTTGCTTTTGAAGAAAAAAATATCCATTCATGTTGGATACAAGTCAAGGAATTGGCGATTGAAGGAGGTGGGGGTCGCCTGGTTTCAGATGCAAAATCAGCAAGAACATGGCAGCCAAAGTTGAGTTATTTCTTTAACTTGAGAGTCTGTGAAAACAGATTTTTTTTCTGTTTTTAAAAAATCCACACAGAAATGTTTTCTTTAATAGGCATGAAAGGTATTGGGCGAAAAAAAAAAACTTACATATTTCTTGACTTTCATTATTTTGACGAGCGCCTGATTTCACCACGCTGCACCACAATATACTTGTGAATGGCGAGCGTCATCTTCGAGACAGACCTCAGTTATATATGAGCAGGACCCGAGCAAAGTGCGAAAGAGCCGGCGCACATTACATTTTTACTATTCTATTCTATGAGAAGTGATTACTTTATGAAAGCATATTTTAATGAAGAGTTAGAATGGTGAAATGTAGGAGCAAGCATTCGCGATTAGAAGGTTCGACTTCCACCTGCACAAAGAACAATGTTGTATCCAAAGCATGGGATTACTGAAATAACCTGTATCCCCTCCCAAAAGCAATGAGCATTTGGCACGAGCTGGCATTCGATTCCACATGTGGAAAAGAGGTCAGTGCTAACTGCTAATATAGGCCTACACAAGGCGAAACATTGAGTCGCCTAACTAATGAAATATATGAATAGACAGATCAGTCATTATACATTATCTGAAATGTAAAATATTTGAGAGAACTGAATTATGGCCAGTTTTGTTTTGTGGGAGTAAAGGATTTAACCTCCTGTAAAATAGGAGAAAAGGATCAACAGCGTCAAAATGTGTTGTTACAGAAGGCTTCAAAGAAATAACTGGATACAAAAAGAACAATTACATATTCACATAGCTTCCTGGAGATCAAGAGCTCTTTGGGTTTCGTAAAGAAAACGAAAACAGAGAATTGCAATTACACATCCTAGTTGTCAGGCCAAGAAACTCATTGAAAAGGCTAAAATACAAGAGAGGGGGGAAAGAGCAGTGCCTGAATTACGATAATTGCGGGCCCGAAGTACCATGCCTTCTGTAAAACAAACTATAGGCTAATATAGGGCAGAGAGATCAGACGGGTAGCGAGGCTGTACATCAGCAATGGCAATGATCAACCACCCTGATGCTGACAGGTGAACACTGGGTCAAGTGCACGGACTAGAAATAACTACATGTGCATGTATTTGCGTCTTGTACATTTATTTAACTCTTTATGGACGTAGTAGGGGGCCAGCGGCATGCCGAATGCAACGTGCCGGCACATTTGAACTTCCAGAGATCCAAAACAAGAATTTGTATATAGGCTCCTATATTTCTTCGTATGCATCTTTAGTTGTCTTTTATTTTAAGCTTAAGATTAAGAACAAACAGTTAAAATATTAGTACATGTATAAATAATGAAGTTATGCTCTTTTTTTGGGTGCTCCAAAACAGCGCGTCTTCAAGTTTGTCGAATGACCAGAATGCACGTCCTTTAAAGACGAAATTAAACGCATACGAAATAATAGATGGACACGAGTGAACGATAAAGGAGAAGAATGAAATGCGTCTTATTTTGTAGTTCACACGGGAGCCTGGGTTAACAAAGTCAATAATTTTGTATTAGCTGGCCAAATGTGTTTTTAGCGAAATTGATAGGTGAGCTCGTGAGTCTTTCACAGGAATGAATAAAGGGCAAGATGAAAAACGCGCCTACATGTATTTTAAAAAATCTCAAACAATGCGAAAACTTACATGAAAGCAGCGAACAAGACGAGCTGAAGACGAATAGGACAGTTTCATTGGTGGAACTCTCTCTCTCTCTCTCTCTCTCTCTCTCTCTCTCTCTCTCT
>NW_004798267.1:4464-10929 GCF_000002075.1 Aplysia californica | reverse complement strand
GCACACACACACACACACACACACACACATGCACATACGAACGCACGCACGCACGCACGCTCACGCACTCACACACACGCACACGCACGCGCACGCACTACTTTAGCTTTAAGGCGACCTCTGAACGTTTATAATCATACCAAGAGACCGGTGGAAGTAGGTAAGTGTACATAGCTCCAAACAGAACAACATGAATCAATAACAAGAAGCCAAAGCGCAAAATAAAGGGGTACAATATTATGAATTATGTTACTACCAAGTATCCGAATACAAATATCTAAGAAATCACGAGGAATGAGAGCGATGAATGATCGCCCTTCGTTGGCTATAAACTTCCTGTTTTTCAGGTGAAGTGCGACGAGATAATCTCTTGACTCTAGGCCTAGATGTTAGTACTTACTCTATACATAGCGAACCCGAAGGTTGAGGACAGATTCAAGCAATTATTATCCTGCCAAAATATTAACACCTAATGCCTTTGTATGTACTGACGGCAGCACATATACTTCAACATGACAATGTTCAGAGACACATTTTGGGTAAGTGCTTCCTTATTTTTGTTGAGTTGACCTACTTCCCTTTTCCGTGCCTTCCTTCTTTTTCTTCATCACTGAAACAGCTGACTGCTGGAAGGAATGATAGTTTAGGTATTATTGCTGTCACCATGAGTGAGGTATTAATTACTCAGACACTGCATACTTTTTTTAAAGGGAATTTGTAGATCACACTTCAAAAACTCTGGGAGAGGATCTGATCAGTCTGATCCCAAGGTCCAAAATTAAAATGCCTAGCCTAAACCCAAAAATGCAGCATACATATACACAGTACAGTCGAACCTGCCTTACGGAAACCTGTGTAAGACGGAAACCTGTGTATAACGGAAACCTGTCTTAACTAAATTTCCCCGCTCCCCCCTCCTTGATAAATTCCTCTTTAATTACCTGAATATAACGGAAACCTGTCCAACGCAGAAACGGAAAAAAATATCCGCACCCTTCTGAGCGTTTCCCCTGTCCAAGACGGAAAATTCTTTGCCCGCTCAGCCCTAATTTGGAACAAAACTCACAAGTTTGGTTCCACCTGCTCTAGATCTATACTTAACGCCATGACCATGCCACTGGGCAAGGAAGGGGAGTAAGGGTGCGATTTGGGGGTAGATGTTACCCCATCATATGACCTAAGAGATGCACAGATGGTCAGGGTGGCGTTGGTGTGAAATCTCATAACTGCCTATGAGAATACTCGATTACCGAGCCACTACGGAAACTTTCCTGGGTAGCCAGAAGCCAGAGGTGTGAAATTATATTGACCAATGCCTGCCATCTTGATCGTATGCCAGCCGAGAAAAGAGCTCCTCAATTCGTTGTTATATGGTGGCAGTGAGGGGTGGCATTGGTTGGCTGTGCTTTTTACACCGATGGGTGGGGCTAAGAGTAGAAGGAAAGGAGATGTTCAAACGTTTCTGTTTTTAATAGGTTAAGCAGTGGTCCTATTAAAGGCAAGCACTCTGGCAAAATTCAAAATTTCCTACGAACTGAAAAAGTTTAATTCCCGCGCGCTCATATTAACTTATGCAGTTGCAAGCGGCGTAACACACTCCCCCCCCCCCCCCCCCCCCAAAAAAAAGAAACCTTACAAATAGAAATATGAACTATTATTTTTTTTAATCTATTTCCACATGAGGTGATGGGTCTGTAAAAAATTTGCTAAAATTTTTAATTAAGATTGTCTCCAGCTCCAGTTTGCACCACCAGTTGACAGTTGATGAAGTCAAATTGAAGTACAGTCAAACCTGTGTAAGACAGAATCGCAAGGGAGCAAGAAAAAAATTCCGTCTTAAACAGGGGAATTTAGGGGGAGATGGAAGGGGGGGGGGGGTTCAAAGGCCCAGCCTGTGGGATCAAGGATCCGATGGACAAGCAGGTCTCAACTGCTAGACTGTCTGATAATGACATGCGTCACTCTTACTTGTCCAATTACCACCAGGGCAGACAACAATGAATATTAGGCAGATCCATTCATAAACTATGCTAATACCAAAAGTGAGAATACAGTCTTTCGTCAATTTTCAGGGGCTTGAAAAGATTTATTAGTGTTTTTATACAGTTGGTTGATGAGGGCTAAAAAGAGAAATTCAGTCATAGATCAATTTAAAAAGTGAATAGTGAATAGATCAGTGAGAAATCTAAAGGGACTCTCGTGGCCTAGAGGTTAAGATGTTGGCCTCACATTCAGAGGTCTTGACTTTATCCACTGCAAACTATTACTTTTATAAAAGAAATTAATTTGCGAAGTGAAGTGACTGTTTCTCCGAACGCTCGGGAAAATAAACTTGGTTTCTATTTCTCCGAACGGTTTCCATTCTCGAGATTTTTTGGTTACTTGCAAGATTTCGGCGCCATCTTTCTGCAAGGACTAGGAAAGAAACGTTTTTTGCTTCAAATTCAAACATACATATGGCGCTCATATGACCTTGTGCAATTAACACCTCTAATTAATTTTTTTTTTAATATTTTAAACTTACATAGTTTGATATGAACGGAGTAAGGAAGGGGGAGATAAAGGGAATCAGAAAGAGAGAGAGCGAGCAAAACAAAGATAAATATAAAGAGATAAGTACATATGTGCAGTAGACGGCTTGAGTTGACAGGAGCAATGAAGAGGGGGGATGAAGAAATAAAGACATAGAACTAGAGAAAAACAGGGAAAGAAAGAGAGTGCGGGAGAGAGAAAGAGAGAGGGAGTGGAAAGGAGAGAGAGACAAGAGAGAAAGCGACAGTGAGCGAGAAAGAAAAGAGATAAAGAAACAGAAAGAGAATTTAGAGAGAGACACAGAGAGAGAGAGAGACAGACAGGCAGACAGATGGAGACAGCCAGTCAAACAGACAGAGAAACACAGAGAAGGAACCAACAGAGACAGAGAGAAAGAAGTAAAAGCTGCTAGAGACAAACTGGCATAATCAGCGCCCTTGGGAATCACTTGATCCGCCTTCTAGTATTTTATGGTGCCTGACTGGTTGTAGGAATTACTCACATTTCACTTTACCCGCCTGTTCCACTGGCTCTTCGAATTTCTTTTTGTTCATGTGCCTTTGCCCGTACATGTTTTCAAACTCAGCTCTCTGGCTTTATTTTATCGAGCATTCAGAGAAATAGAGTTCAAGAGTATTTTCCCGAGCCATTAAATTATGGATGTTTTTATACAAACTATATTACTATTATAAGGCCCATTTGCATAGTTAGTATGGGGGATTTCAGGGGGGGGGGGTTTGCAAAATTAGGTTTGATATTTTGTGCGCTCCGCAGCAAAAAAATACACAGCATGCAGTTTAGCCTCCAGAACATTGCATCTGTGTCGGGGTCTGAAAGAAAAAAATTACCTTTTTAAAAAAAAAAACTAAAGAAATTTTGTGTTTTTGTAGACTTATAGTTGAGCATCTTATTCAACAATTTACCGTAAACATTTTGAATACTAAGCAGTATGTAATATATTATGTTAGTTATTGTGTAAAGTTATTCACTTTTTTCGCAGGTTCTCAGGCAGTCTGGGAACACTGCTTTAGTTTTCACAAGCACTGAAAGAAAAATGTATTTTGCTCAAACATGATACTACTCTGGGAGAGTACCTTTCTCTTCTGCTCTCAAATTTGCTGTCTTACTGTGGTGTAAATTGAATTGACTTGTGGACATTCTTCAGAGTTATGCATGTTTTATTTACATTTGCCCGATTTGGATGATATGGTAAGTGTTAGAGTAAGGGTAGGGTTAGGGTTCTTTTACCCTAACTCATTACCCCTTCTGTAAACCCTCGCCTTTACTTTACTCTTACTTAATCACCCAAATCCAGCTAATAAATAAAACACATTATATCTGGAAGTTTGCTAACTTATGGAGAGCCTGTCACTTTTCACTGATATACAGACACATTGAACTAAATGCTGGACTTACTTTATTTGTATCAGCAGTGTGAATTAAAAGTTTGCTCATGTGAAAATTTGATCGAGTGTAAACCAAAATAAAATCCCATCATCCCCAAGTTCAGTTAAGAATGCTCTTTGGTGAATGCAAATGTTGATGTACTGTGTACAGATTTCTGAGCTAATTTTTTTTTTGTTACCCAATTATCCTTTTCATGTGTGTTCGCTGGACCTCTGTCAATAATTCATTATAAATTGTCACAAGTTGTGATTTCACAAAACAGACCTTCATATGATTTGTTTAGTTAGTTTTAGTAGAGGTTTCACGGCGCTCGCAACTGCATAATGTCATATGAGCGCCAGAAGATTAGAGGTGTTACAAGAAAGTAACGAACATAAATAAAGAAGGGGAGATAAGTATGATAGATGTTTGATAGGAAACAATTCATAATGTGTGTAGAGACAACCAATTATTTAATTGGTTAAAGTTTCTAACTGCTCTACTGATTTGGAGAACAAAAGTTTATTTTGAACTTACATGTTCGGTGTGTTGTGGGGGGAGGGGCAGCACAGAAGTATTTTCCCTGAACCAAGGATTTCATCAGTTACTCCTCAAGCCTTTTAGTTTCCATTCATTATCTTTATTTCTGGAGGTGTGTATCCAAGCACGTTCTCTTTTCAGTAATGATTGTCTGTCACATGATTACCATTATGGTTGCCTTCACTCCTTCTTGAATGATCTGTCTCACAAAACATACCTCTACGCTGCCAACAATGCTTCCCGCATGTGTGTTCGCTTATGGGTAGGATTAGTCTAAGACTATTGAGCTTCTGTATCAGTGACAATTTGATTCAGAGGAAGGTTTTACTCATAAAAGAAAAATTTCAAATAGACTTCACAAGGCTTATTATAGTACTGCAATAATTTCCAAGTTGCGTGCAAAACAGGGTTCCTGTGAAACATTACTGCCCTTAGTTCATAACAAGATCCATATACTATACTTTATACTGTGTATCATCAAATTGCAGTTGGCAATTTTCCTTTTTAAAGTACTCCAATATAAAAATGTTGGTCTGTATCTCTCCCATGTACACATATCTATTTTCAGACTGGACCTAAACCTAATACTCAGGTATGAAAGGGCATGAAATAAAAGTTAGCCAGTCTTTTTTTTTTTAGACAAAGGACTGTGATGAAATGCATGGGCATGTAACTGTAACATGGTAGTCATTTCTGCATGACTTGACCTTGCGACATGTACAAGATACTCAATATATTATAAAAACTATGTTTGTATTATGAAAACTTCATACACCTAAATATGATCACTGATTAATTTGTAACCCTGCTTGCTGGTAGCATTTGTTTGCCAGTACCTGTTTTATCATTATCCATAGTGGTAACGGTATTACCAAGATAATGTTTGAACATTCCTGAAAGTGATATGATTTGATTTCTTGGTTTTTCTTTTAACCAATTGGAAAAGTTTCATATATTTTTTGTTGTGCATGTTGTGGTCTCTATGGAAACTTTGAAAGTCCATAGGGGTACTGATCACTGTAAAAAAAATGATCAAATTATGAAGAGATTTTCTGACCTTCATGAAGCTGTTTATGGTTTCATTTCTTAGTTTTCCTCTTAACCGACTGACAAAGTTTCACATTTTTTGTGCATATTATGGTCTTCATGTGTTCCGTTAAAGTCTACAGTAGTACAGATTACTAAAAATTTTGAAAGATCTTTTGTTCTCTTCGACTTCCAATTACAGGGAATGTTTATTACCAAATCTTTTGCGTGAAGTTCAGGTTTTAGTAATCCCAGTTTTTGCTTAAGGTCTTGTGTTGGAAATTGTTGTTTTTTTTCCAACCTTTTTAACGCAGTTGTATTCTTTTACAAAATGCACTTATTACTCGAGATATGGTCAGTGATGTTGTCTTACAAGTCTGATCTTGGTATAGTAGCGTGCATAATACGGCGCACAATTGAATATAAATGTATAACTTGTCTTGTTTTGTCTATCGTCATCTCTTTCTTTTGTCACCCACCGTCTGTGTGATTTCTCTCTCTCTCTCTCCCTCCCCTGTTTCTTTTCCTTTCGAGCCCTCTTTTTTTTATTCCTCACAATTGAGAATGATAGATAAAAGAACTCAAAGGGTGTTCTCCCTTATAGATACATATTTGCTTTGCTGTCTTTATGAACTGTCCATGCATGTTTTGGTAGTGGTGCTTGTTCATATTGACTTGTGTGCAAAGTGATGATGCATTTACAAATAAAGGGATGCCCTCCATAATGGCACGTCTATTATGGGGTTCCTATTGTACAGCATTCATAGCCTGCATGCAGTTTCTTTTAGCTGCCAGTGTCTTTTCCTTTATTTAATGGTTGATGTTGGAGACAGTTGAAAGAATTGAATTACCCTTCAGTTATCATAAAAGATATATTTAAAACAGTCAGCTACATTCTTACGGCACGACGCATGCACATACACACTCACACACACACACTCACGCACACGCACGCACACACACACACACACACACACACAC
>NW_004798267.1:0-248 GCF_000002075.1 Aplysia californica | reverse complement strand
CTCTCTCTCTCTCTCTCTCTCTCTCTCTCTCTCTCTCTCTCTCTCTCTCTCACTCTCTCTCTCATTCTCTCTCTGGGTGTCCATGTGCAAGTTGCATATTGTCTCAGATAATATTTGAAATTGGAGTAAAAATGTTTCACTACCCCCCAGACATATTTCGTCTGTTTAAGGAAATATGGAACTAACTGATCGTGTTATGGACCTCCAGATTGAAACGATTTGACCCCACTTTAGAAGGACAGGAATTG
>NW_004798266.1:241391-244061 GCF_000002075.1 Aplysia californica | reverse complement strand
CACGCGCCCCCTCGCCCCCTACTTGTAAGTCGTTCATTGGATGGAGCGCCACCCACCAACCACCCACCCTCTCATGCATACGTCATCTAGTTATAAATAGCATGCTCTTTCAAGCAGTTCCATACACTAGTTGTTTATAAAACAACACATTTTTTTTAAAAATTAAAAACTTTTATTTAGAGATCTATTTTTTAGGTAAAATCGGCAAAATTTAACTCAAATAAATTGCAGTTTGTTGTTCTTAATATCATAATATGATGATATTCATGTGATTCATCACACTTCACACACAAACTTTTTTAGTTGAACCAAAAAACGCACGAAAAGTTTGAAGAAAAGTCCTGTACCTGACGTAGTGGTTCAGTCTTGGTGGGGAAATGGCGACACGTTGCGCTGAAAATTTATTTTAGCGGCTTTTTGGGTTTATTTTTGGCGGTTCTCTTTCCATTTTTATTTTCTTTATTTTTTTAGCGGTTTTTCAAAGATCTTTGTACGCCTGCCATTAATTGCATCTTTGTCCTGAAGGAGACAGGAAGAGAGTAGAGAAGCCCCCTCGCTCAACACATCAACCACCAACCCCCCTCCCCTCACCCCCTATCCCAACAAGTGCGCGGGTCCATTTTGTATGATAACGTCTGTGCTGTAAAACGACTGATGTGAGTGCTTTTTTTAGGCGGTGTTCCTGAGTATATTTGGGTGTCTTTCTGTCTGGCTACACGAGTAAGATTTTTCCCGGGCGAAATCTGAAATCGGCGTTTCCTTTTTTTCTGTTTCTCAAAAACGTTGTTTTTCATCACTTCTTTCTTTTCTGTTTCTTTTATCTTTTTTATTGACAACGGTTTAACTTTTTCTGTTGTATCTTTAAAATAAGTGCGATTTTTTAAAAACAAAAATGATTCCAGTGTCATTTTGTTTTATTTTTCTTTCGTTTTTTTAAATAATGTTTTTTTAATTCCTCTTTTTTTCTGAAACAATCGTGTATGTATTTATTGCCTGTACTCTGAAGTGCCTTTCACTTATTTTAAGTCAGTGGTCTGTCACTTATTCAATGTTTCCTTTCCCGTGGCAAAATATTATTTTTCATGTTTTCTAATGACTGTTCTTAAAAATAATGAGGCCAGCCGACCGTCATTATACCGACTTGTTCAGCGGTTATATTTATTCCCTTTTTTAAAATAATAACAATTCTTATTACAATGTGAGACAGCGTATGAGTAGTTAAATACCCATGTTCTATTTCATTGTCGTGAATGCTGACCCTTGAATATTATTACTTTCTTCAAACTTGAGAGGGAGAGAGAGATGAAGAGTGAAGGAAGCTGCAATTCGATCTAGTGGTGGGCTGCTCCGGAATCGATTCTTTGCCCAGCTCTAGAATTACAAGTTCGCTTTTCATCTCCTCTCGAAGAATCCGTCTCGTTTATTAGAGCTAGAACGTTAGGCTCGCTGGCAAAGAACAAAAAATAGAAAAAGAATTATTTGTTTCCTATGGGTACTGCTATAGTGGTTAATGTTCCATGTTCTCTCTCTGTCTGTCTGGGTTTGTTTGTTTTTTCTTTCTTTTTCTATGTCTCTCTGTATATCTGTCTGTCTTTCTTTTTTCAAAGTCTCTCTATCTGTCTGTCTGTCTTTCTCCGTGTTCACCCCATGCCATTATTTCGTCTTCTGGTCTATTTCCAATAGATCTAGCTGGATTCACACATCGCTGTTTGAATGTGCGAGAGACTGAGAGTCATAGACTTGAATTATTGTAGATCATGCATTTTTATGGCCTCTATTTTTAAAAAAATATATACCAAAAGAAAACTTCTCTGCAAAGTATAAGCAGCATGGGCATTAAAATGAAAGGGGAAAATACTGATCTTCCTGTACATCCAGTCTATACAGGTGGCATTTTCACCCTGTGCCCATAATTTGCCTCTAAATTGAATCAAATTAATGCTACGCTCTGCAAAGAACCGGATGTACATCAGAGTACATGATCTAGGGTGATAATATAAATCTATGCAGCGAGTGCCTCAATCGATGCGTCCATTTGCCAGTGTGCGCTTGTGAGTGCTTTACTTTGCTCGTGTTCGCTCGCATGTGGGTGCGTGTGTATGCTCATGTTCGTATGTGTGAGTGTGCGTGACAGAGGATGTGTGATTGTGTGTCGGCTGGTTTGTGCGTTCGCATATAATTATATGTATGTGTATGTGTGGGTGCATGCGCGCGCATCACCAAAAGAATACGACAGAGCCATTTTGTATTGTGCACCAACGTCCGCTTCGTTATTGTTCTCCTCACCGCCATTTTGTTTCTAAATTTAGTTCTCTACCGTCCTTCTTGGCAACGACGTGCCAGAACTTGCCAGTGACGTTGCCACAATGTCGTGTAAGTTTCCACAATCAATTCTCTCTCTTCTCTCGTGACGTCAGCAGTTGTTGTCCGCAACAGTTGATGACGTCATCGACCTTTGCCTTCCTCTTGCTTACCCGTGTGAAGAGTTTGTGATATTTTGTACCTGAACTTGTGAACACACAGAGAAATAAAACAAGCAAAAAAAAACCCTGATCAAAGTTAAAATGCTCTCTCTGTCTGTCTGTCTGTCTGTCTGTCTGTCTGTCTCTCTCTCTCTCTCTCTCTCTCTCTATCTCTCTCTCTCTCTCTCTCTGTGTCTGTCTGTTTGTC
>NW_004798266.1:239156-241169 GCF_000002075.1 Aplysia californica | reverse complement strand
ATCTATCTCTCTTTCTCTCTCTCTGATCTATCTCTCTTTCTCTCTCTTTCTTTCTTTGTCTGTCTGTCTGTCTGTCTGTCTGTCTGTCTGCCTGCCTGCCTGTCTGTTTGTCTGTCTGTTTGTCTGTCTGTCTGTCTGCCTGTCTATCTGTCTGCCTGTCTGTCTGTCTGTCCGTCTGTCTGTCTGTCTGTCTGTCTGTCTGTCTGTCTGTCTGTCTGCCTTTCTGTCTGTCTGACTGACTCTCCCCCGTTCTCTCAACACAAGTCCAACCACCCAGGAAGCCCATGCCGTGGTTTCTTCAACCCCACAGCGTCAGACCACCCCAAGTTTTCCAGCAATTGACGCTCCAGCAAGACGACAAAGATTTACATGTGCTCAGTTAAATATTCTTTTCGTTTTAGTAGAGATTTTACGGCGCTCGCAACTGCATAAGGTCATATGAGCGCCAGAAGATTTGATGTGTTTTGCAAGAGAGTAACAAACATAAAAAAGAAGAAGGTGAGATAAGGACGGTAGACGTTTGATAGGAAAGAAGAAGCAAACCACACCAGAGCACCCGCCAACCACCCACAATTAAATGTTCTTTATCTTTCCCAATAAAGATATTGGGAATCGAACCCACGCCTTTTATGACGAAGGCAAAGCATTTGACCATTGCACCACACACATCTACCAGTACCGGTATACAATAAAGCAGAACATTTTTCTTTGACTAAAGAGAAGCACATCGACACACTAATAGTCATTTAGTGCTGGGTAATAGTGAAGTAAGACAGACAGACAGACAGAAACAACAGAGGGAAAGTACAGAGGTAGGACCTACCACTGATTTGTTAGTTTGAGTAAAGAGAAGCACATCGACACACTAATGGTCATTTAGTGCTGGGTAATAGTGAAGTAAGACAGACAGACAGACAGAAACAACAGAGGGAAAGGTACAGAGGTAGGACCTACCATTGATGTGTTGGTTTGAGTAAAGAGAAGCACATCGACACAATAATGGTCATTTAGTGCTGGGGAAAAATAAGACAGACTTACAATACAGAAACAACAGAGGGAAATTAAAGAAGTAGGACCTAACAGTGGCGCCCTCCAACCACCCACATAGTAAAGCAGAGTATTTTGGGCTATGATGATAATATTGAGTTTGTTTTGTTTGTTTTTGTAAAGTGTTTTACGGCGCTCGCAACTGCATAAGGTCATATCAGCGCGCGGGACACACCTAATACTTTCAGTTGGTAGAAAATTTTGAATTTTGCCCGGGTGGCGGCCGAAACCTACTCTTATCGATTTTAGACCACTAAGGGATCTTTAACATGCGCAACTTGCACACGGGTCCTCCGAGATTTTTCGCCCTTGTCCGAGAAGGCAGGGTGTAGATCTTTCCTACCAGAAGATCAGGGGGTGTGGCAGAAAGACAGCAGTAAGAAGAAGCGAAGGAGTAGCAGTAGAAAGGCTGCAGAAAGAATCAGGAGCCCAGAGGAAGGGGCAAAGGAGGTGAGGGGGTGGGGGCATAAAGTGGAGACGAAAGCAGACAACAGAACATTGCTAGAGAGCAGGAAATGAGGTGAAAGGAGACAAATTTAGAGAAGAAAATGTTTCGGTCGCTACCCGGATTCGAACCCGGGACCTTTTGAGTGAGAGGCCAACACCTAGGCCACGAGAGCCCCCATCGACACACTTATTGTCATTTAGTGCTGAGTAATAGTTTAAAGTAAGACACACAGACCGAAACAACAGAGGGAGAGTGCAGAGGTAGGACCTACCACTGGTTTGTTTGTTTGAGTAAAGAGAAGCACATCGACACACTGTGACTAATATCCATTTAGTGCAAGGAAAAGGTAAGACAGACTTACAACAATACAGAAACAACAGAGGGAAAGTAAAGAAGTAAGACCTAACAGTGGCGCCCTCCAACCACCCACATAGTAAAGCAGAGTATTTTGGGCTATGATGATAATATTGAGTTTGTTTTGTTTGTTTTTGTGAAGTGTTTTACGGTGCTCACAACTG
>NW_004798266.1:235375-236903 GCF_000002075.1 Aplysia californica | reverse complement strand
CAATAATAATAATAATAGCAAAATTTGATCTTTTTTTTTTTTTGCCTAATTTCTGATTATTTTCCTTTTTCAGTCTTTGTTTAAGTTAACAGAATCGCATAATTTCACATTTTTGGGCTCAGTTTGCATAATTTCAGAATTTTTTTTTGGCTAAAACCACTTGGGACAGATCTACACAAGCGACAGGATGAGATCTCGAGAGATAAGCTATTTTAATCCTGTTTGTCAGGACCAAATTTAGCTTTTTGTTTTTTGAAGATTTTTTCCTTTTTAAATTTAATTTTAGTAAGAGTTTTACGGCATTTGCAATACGATAAGGTCATATAAGAGCCAAAGATTAGAGGTGTTACAACAGAGTAATAAACACAAAAAAAGGAGGGGAGATAAAGACGATATTATGTTTGATAGGAAAGAAGGAGAAAACCACACCAGAGCACCCTCCAATCACTCACTGATTTTTTTCTGTTTTGTTGGGGGGGGGGGGGGGGACGTTCAGTAAAGAGAAGCACATCCACACAATTGTAGTCATTTTGAGCTGGGGAAAAAGTAAGACAGACAAAATGAAAAAAAAACCCAGAG
Source organism: Aplysia californica (assembly GCF_000002075.1). Lineage (NCBI taxonomy): Eukaryota > Metazoa > Mollusca > Gastropoda > Aplysiida > Aplysiidae > Aplysia > Aplysia californica. Next base: position 236,324 of record NW_004798266.1, on the reverse strand, counting down.
GGAAAGTAAAAAAGTAGGACCTACCAGTACCAGTGACACCCTCGAGCCACCCGCTATGCTATCTTGAGTTTTTAGTTTTTAGTTTTAGTAGAAGTTTTACGGCGCTCACAACTGCATAAGGTTATATGAGCGCCAGAAGATTAGAGCCGTTACAAGAGAGTAACAAACATTATAGGAAAGAAGAAGCAAACCACACCAGAGCACCCACCAACCACCCACAGTTTTGAGTTTGAGTAAAGAGAAACACAATAGCAGCATAATAATCACCATACAAGCATGTAGTTCAGAGAAGAAGCAAGGCAGATAGACAGAACCAACGGTGGGAAAGAAAAAGGAGTAGGACGGACCAGTGGCGCCCTCCTTTTCATTTCAGGAAAAGTAATACAGCACTTGCAACACAATAAGGTAACAATAAAAGTGCCAAAGATAGGAGGTGTTACAAGAGAGTCAAAAACACACCAAAAAAAAAAAGAGGATTGATAAAGGACGAAAGACGTTTGATTGGAAAGAGGGAGCAAACCACACCAGAGCACCCACCAACCACCCACATAGCGGAATCGTGCATTAATTAAAGCAGTTGAAATGACCACTTACTTGAAAATGCTCACAAACACACCAGAACCACACCAAATAATGAATATATTATGTTAAATTACATTTGGTTTGGTACATGACGGTGATGCTATTTCAGAAAAATAATAATAATAATAATAGATAGCATTTGTATAGCGCATATCCCCGCTCAACAGCCGGCTCTATGCGCTTTACACTATATTATTACCCAAGCAGACCACAGAACACTCTGAAACGTTCTCAGCTTCCCGGGAAGCATACAGTGCAAGCAGCTGATTAAGCCCTCAAACACTAACAAACTGACAAGATCTTTCGCTGTCTATAGCCGGGTACCCATTCCCACCTGGGTGAAGTGAGGAAAATTCGTGTAAAGTGC
>NW_004798266.1:231551-233590 GCF_000002075.1 Aplysia californica | reverse complement strand
CTCTCTCTCTCTCTCCCATGTTCTCTCCCTCCTCCTCCAACACCAGGCCAATATCAAACGTCATCACTTCTCCTCCCTCAGAGTGGATAGAAAGAAAAACAAAGAAGAAAAGACTAGAAGTAAAAGAACGCAGCTGGATTTGGCACAGACATTAGCACGGTAGACAAAGTAACACATCATCAACATTATCTGACTGAAGCCTTCTTTCTTTGCGTTCAAGAACACAGTAGTAGCTCCCCATATATGGGAATCGAACCCACCCCTTTCGCACAGAGCCCGTTTGTTACACTACAAACGCCAGTACACACAAAATAAACTGTTGTCAGTTTTAGTTTTAGTAAGAGTTTTACGGTACTTCCAACACAATAAGGTCATGTAAAGGCCGAAGAATAGAGATGTAACAAGAGAGTAACAAACACAAAAAAGAAGGAGGAGAGATAAGAACAACAGACGTTTGATAGGAAAGAAGAAGCAAACCACACCAGAGCTCCCGCCAACCACCCACAACTGTTGTCATTGGACAACATTCGACACCAAACAGAAATAGAAAACTATAAATGGGGAATTATTTTTTAAATGGTGAAATGGTACAGGTTTAACAATGCCGCTATCAACACTAATGGGTCATTTATATTTAAATAAGAAGGGGCAGGATCTTCAAGTTTTGCACCCATCATTCCATCTCCAAAAGGACCAAGTTAAGACAAATAAGAATTTCATGTAAAATGCCTTTCACAAAAGGAGACAACGCTAGACCGAGAGATTACGGGTCCGGTAGTCTACTCACAAAATATGAGGAATTGTGATAAGGATGGCATAGTTAATTAGTAGTAGTATGGTGTAATGAGAGGCAAACAGTGGAGCACTGTTAACTCTGTCCCCGTGGTTTTATGCACCCCGCATAATTTAGCAAAATTTCATCTTTTTTGGGGGGGCATAATTTCTGATTATTTTCCTCTATCATTCTTTGTTAAAATTTACAGAATCACATTATTTCATATTTTTGGGCTCAGTTTGCATAATTTCGGAATTTTTCTTGCAGAAAACGACGGGGACAGTTAACTCAAACACATCGTCCCGAATTGATAAATGTGTTTGACACATCCGTCATTTGGGTTTTACCAATTGTGAAGAAATATTACAAAGATATCCAGTCGGGAAATGGCAAATTGTACAAAAGCTATCCGTCATTTTGACTTTTCTCTGTTTCTTTTTATCTGTGCCTGATGGTATGTCCGATTTCTCTGAACGTCCATCATCGACAGGAATAATTAAAGATCATGGATACCCTGGAAATCTCCCAAAACAAAGTATGCTAAACTGCTAAACCAATATTTCCCTTTCCGGAATCCACACACCCAAAAGAAAACCACCAAAATAATGTCCCTTCCGGAAATTCCTTAAACAAAGCAAAGCTAAAAAAAAAAATGTCCCTTTTTACTACTTGTAGAAATGCCACAAACCGCGCAAGCTGAAAAAATGTCCCTTTAAGTTTAAGGAATGGCCCAAACTACAGAAGCTACAGGAATATCCCAAACTATGCAAGCAACAAAAAAAATGTCCCTCTCAGGAACACCGTAAAAATAAACTATATAGACCTATATAAGCTATTTAAAAATGTCCCTTTTAGGAATACTCAAAAACAACATGACCATTTTAGGAATACCCCAAACAACAAATGCTAGAAAAATGCCACAAAACAATGAAAGCCAACAAATTACTCTAGCAGGAGTTCCCTCCAAAATGTAAACTAAAAACCAAAAGAAAATGGCCATTTTAGGAAATCGAACCTGAGACATTAGCCCTGCAGTCCAACTCTCTGTACTGCATCAGACAACAACAATCTAACAGCCACCTTTAAAAGATCATAAGACAATCACTTGTACAAACGGCTACCTGTATAAGACCAAAAGACAATCACTTGTACAAACGGCCACCTGTATAAGACCATAAGACAATCACTTGTACAAACGGCCACCTGTATAAGACCATAAGACAATCACTTGTACAAACGGCCACCTGTATAAGACCATAAGACA
>NW_004798266.1:225521-230825 GCF_000002075.1 Aplysia californica | reverse complement strand
CCTGTATAAGACCATAAGACAATCACTTGTACAAACGACCACCTGTATAAGACCATAAGACAATCACTTGTACAAACGACCACCTGTATAAGACCATAAGACAATCACTTGTACAAACGACCACCTGTAGAAGACCATAAGACAATCACTTGAGGTACAAACGGCCACTTCCTATTTCCTCCCTTGCGTATTTCTTACATTATAATCGACACTGTGCAAGACAGATATCTGTCAAATATGTAAGACATCGTGGCGAACTCAGGCCCTCGTCAACATAATGAAATCGAAGACGCCGGCTCTTTCCTGCCGGTTTAGCAATTTTCATAGAATTTTGGGGGGCTTTTGGCTCAACACCTTTTATGTGTCTATTAAAAAACACATTTCTTTGTGTTGATTTTTCTTTTAAAAAACGTTGAACAAAGACACCAGATATGTAAATTGACGGTTTCCAAGGACTCTCAATCTTCGGCAATCACCAAATCGCAAACATCTGTAACTGTACTCTTGTTCAAGATAGAGATAGCTATTTTCTCATCAAAACCTAGACAATTACACAACCTTTTACATAATATTAAACGTGAGGCATCATGGTGAAATCAGGCGCTCGTCAAAACATTGAAATCAAAGAAACTGGCCTTTTTCTGTCAGCTTGGCAATTTTTATCAAACTTTTGTTTTTTGACTCAACGCCTTTAAGTTTAAGGTCCATTTAAAAACACATTTCTGTTTGGATTTTGCTGAAAATGTTGATTTAAGGCACAAAAATATCAATAATTTCAGTTTCTATGGACTCTCAAGCTTTGAAAGTCGCAAAACTTTGGCAGCCATTTTTTCGCTAATTTTATCTCTAAAACCAGGCAACTCCCATTTCCTTCAATTGCAAATATCTAGACTTCCATTCATGACAGATGAGTATATTCTTACACAGAAAGCAAGACAAATTAGCAAGCTTTAAAATGATACCATTAACTTCACACGTCTAAAAATTGATGAGTGCCTGATTCCACCGCGTCGTGACACAAATAACTCCATATGCCCAGAAGTTGACGGGCGCCTGATTCCACCGTTCTTCTCAACAATGGGTGGAGGGCATGAACAGTTTCCACTGTTGTACGCTCAAGTCTTCAACTTGTTTTTTAAATTTTTTTCGTAAGGGTTTTACGGCATTTGCAACACAATAAGGTCATATAAGTGGCGATGATTAGACGTGTTACAAGGGAGTAACAAACGCAAAAAAAGAAGGAGGGGAGATAAAGATGATAGACGTTTGATAGGGAAAGAAGAAGCAAACAACACCAGAGCACCCGCCAACCACCCACAGTCTTGAACTTGCACAACACTAAAGACCAAAAAACCCTGAAAAACCAACAAGGCATCTTTTTCTTTTTTTTTTTAGATCATTTAGGAAGCGAGCTTAATAAACCCACACTCTCAAGAGAGAAAGTGGCCTCCGAAAGACGGCACAGACAAAACCTACCCTGTTTATCTTCTTAACCCTTACTTATATCATCAGACTATTTTTAGCCGAAGCCCTCTCTTCTCTCAGGCCCAGCCAATACTGATTGTCATTGTATCTGCAAAAATCTATTTTAGCAGATCGTCGCCCGAGAGCTACTTTGTCCAACGTGTACTGAGGTAAAGAGACACTTTGAACAAAACTGTTCTGAGGTGACGAGACGTTAAACAATTTTCTTATAAATAGATATTGATTTTCGTTTTAGTAAGTGTTTTACAGCACTTGCAACATAATTTGGTCATATAAGTGTTGAAAATTCGATGTGTCCAACAAAAAAAGAAGGAGGAGAGATAGGGATGATAGATGTTTTTGTTTGTCTTAGTAAGAGTTTTACCGTGCTCGCAACTGCATAAGGTCATATGAGCACGCAGATGATAGATGTTTGATAGGAAAGAAGAAACAAACCATACTAGAATACAGATCCTCTCAACCACCCATGAGGGAATTTGGACTCAAGTCCTCCGATTGTGAGGTGAAGAGCCTAACCACTACACCACCAATGTAAAATGTAACAGTGCAGAAAATAAGCGTGGAGACACCATTCTGCACTCATTTTTAAAACACGAAAATCCACCTCCGACAAAACAATTCAACAGTCAAAGCCACTGATGTGTGCGTGTTCTCTCAAAACTGTCAAAATAAATTGTGAGTTGTGCTGACAAAATGAGTTACTTCTCACAATCAACAAATGGAGATATTGGCCAAAATTCTACACTAAGGTCAAATTTGTAGAATTTCTATTGATGTTATATTCTTTAACTATAACATTTGTTCTATTATTTCATACTTATACATTGTAAAAACTTCACCTATAAGTGTGATGTATCTATTTCCTGAAGGCCTGAATCCGAGAAGTAACTCATTTGGTCAGCACGTTTCACATTATTGTCGGAAGTCCTTCAAAATGTAGTAAGTCAAAATTTCAAAAAACAATGAAAGTCAAGTATGTTGTAGAGTTCGATGAGGCGCATCTGTTGGCCTTAGTCTCACTTCCCCTCTGAAAATGGTAACGAGCGTAGACAAAATAAAACATTTGAGAGGCATGCTGACAAAATGAGTTACTTCTCCGATTTTTAGTTTAGTTTCAGTAAGAGTTTTACGGCACTTGCAACACTATAAGGTCATATAAGTGCCCAAGATTAGATGGGTTACAAGAGATAGATGTTCGTTAGGAAAGAAGGAGCAAACCACACCAGAGCACCCACCAACCACCCACTGTCCGATTTTTATTCCTATGGAAATAGATACACGTCTAATTTACAGGTGGAGTTAGTACAATTTGTAAGTCTGAAATATTAATAATAAAACAGGTGTTAAACTTGAAGAAAATAGCACCAGCATTTGAAGATCTACGAATTTGACCCCACCATTTGAAGATCTACAAATTTGACCCCACCATTTGAAGATCTACAAATTTGACCCCAAAGTTGAATTTCAATTTGTAGATTGTCAGAAGTAACTCATTTTGTCAACACTCCTCACATTTTGTTTCGAGACAATGAGCTGAGCGAAAAAGGGACAGTATTTTTTTTTATTCTCCTGAAAACCTCGCAGTTTGACATATGAAAATAATGAAAGACACGAGACAAACTGATGTTTTAGTTCTAGAAGAGATTTTTCCGCACTCGCAACTGCATGAGGTCATATGAGCGCCAGAAGATTAGAGGTGTTACAAGAAAGTAACAAACACAAAAAAAAAGAAGAAGGGGAGATAAGGACGATAGATGTCTGATAGGACAGAAGAAGCAAACCACACCAGAGCACCCGCCAACCATCCACAGACAAACTGAAAATGGAACTTCTTTTTCTTGCAATTTTAACCCTGCAAATAAATACTCACGACTAAACAGGTAAAACAGGAAAAAGTGGAACTAACACACCCAATCAAACACAACACACCAAAGAAATATATATAAACAGCTTTAACCCTTTGAGCCCAGACCTCCATTCCCCTCTTCCTGAGCTCCTGAGCGATTCACGCCGATTTTACTCTCATATTTATATCATAGTTTCAGAATCACATTCCATAATAGATCGCATTCAGCGTAGTCCTCGTCATTTCCAGCATCTTTTTCAGAAACTAGAGCTGGGTCGCGAGAGCGAGAACGGAACTGAATCGCCACTCTTCCCTGCGGAACGCGATTCGCATTTCACTTCAGCGGAACGCGGAACAGTATCGCCTTCCGATTCACTCCCCTGTCGCTGTCACCACCTTGCGGCTTGTTTGTAGCTCTGTCTGATCTGTTATGTAGGCCAAGTGTTACTCGTTTGTCGCAAGCACACGAACGGAACATGGAACGGAACACTTAGCACGGCTCCCCTTATTTTACAAAAGATGGTATAGTCCAATCCACCTATTAAAACAAAATGAACGGGTTCCAACCAATTGACAGAAGGAATTTTATGGAGCCATCGTTTTAGCGAATCATGGGGTGTGTGTGTGTGGGGGGGGGGTGAATTTATGGGATCACTCATTGAGGTCAGTAGAGAAGCGCAACAAAGGGTGGGTGGGGGGTGATGGGCGGGGAGCGGAGAGGATGGCGTGCGAGAAGTCTCAATGGCAGGACAACAAGAGTGGGACTCGCCAAGTGGCGTTGATATGACACTGTTCCGTTTCACGCATACAACGAGCCCGAGGCTTAAGTGTTCCACGAGCGCTCGCGTACTCGCGATTTTTTAAAACCGACTGAATCGCGAATCGCCACTCTCAGATTTGGCGAGCAGGATCCAGCTCTGTCAGAAAGATCATAAAAATAATCAACAACGTCCTGGGTAGCGAAGAACAGTGTTTTCCGGGTGCATTTTGTCCCAGACCGCTCTCCTGCTAGCTGGGCACACGGGCAATATTACGCTCGACCAGTGTACCCGTGGGTGGCCGGGGCTCAAAAAGGTTAAAATAAAAAAAACACATGAAAAACCTGGGACCTCAGTCTTGCCAGAAACATCCGGAAACACCAGAAATCCCAAAGTCTGGTGGTACCGTACAAAAAACAAAAACTTTACACAAATATTTGTCCCCTACAAAAAAAGTGGGAAAACCCCTCATTGTAATTCAATTTCTTCTCATACAAAGAATTATTGTATCGATACACAAGAAATTCATAATTACAAAATAATGCACGTACAGAGCAATACAGATATGATTGTGTATATATTATATATAAATACATACTTGCTTTTTGTAAAATCTATGTACAAAATCAGTCTCTCTCTCTCTCTCTGTCTCTTTCTTTCTTTCTTTCTCTCTTTCTCTCTCTCTCTACTACAAATTCCATTCCTTGTAAAAATATAAGCAAAGCAAAAAACCCTTCCACAGTCAAACTACCAAAATCATTTTTCGTGTTTTCGTAGTGTTTTACAGCACTTGCAACACAATTAGGTCACATAAGTGTCGAAGATTGGAAATGCACCAAGAGTGTAACAAACACCAAAAAAAGAAGGAGAGATCAGGACGATAGACGTTTGACAGGACAGAAGAAGAAAACCCGCACCAGAATCTTGTGCCGTCTTTCTCGTCTTTAAGCACATGTTCCCTCTTGCAAAAATATCAACGGAAAAATTCACAGGTTGAGCCACCAAAGAATGAACAAGCCCAAAAATGCACAAAAAAACAAAAGAACATATATATACAGACACGCACACATGCATACACACATACGCACACACGTACACACAGTCCCGCATTCTGAAAGGTGTATTTATACATGTGGCAGTTTCCAGGTAACGTGACAGTCTGACCATACATTACCTATATATTATACACGTGCATGAAGATAGATAGATATATAT
>NW_004798266.1:222937-224564 GCF_000002075.1 Aplysia californica | reverse complement strand
TCTCCCTTCTCCCCCTCCCTTTCCCCCTCACAACCCCCACCACACACAATCACACGTTCTTCCCTGCGGCCCCGTCCTCCGAGTTGAGCGAGAAGAGCAGGATGCGGCCGGGGTTGAAGTACAGGTTGGCGCTGTGGTACACCAGCGACCAGATGTACGGGATGAAGAACTCCTCCGGGCTCTCCTCCTCCACGTACTGGAACTTCAGCTCGGGGAATTTCTGCCAACGACAGAAGGAGAGTGAGGAAATAATTTTTTTAAAAACAACAACAAAAAAAACCCAACAAGTTACTCAGAGAGAGAATTTCTGGGAACGACAGAAGGAGGGTGAGGAAATAAGAAAAAAAACAACCCCCAAAAAAACCCAACAAGCTACTCAGAGAGGGAATTTCTGGGAACAGAGAGAGGGTGAAGAAATAAGAAGAAAAAAAAAACCCAAACAAAAAAACCAAGTTACACAGAGAGGGAATTTCTGGGAACGACAGAAGGAGGGTGAGGAAATAAGAAAAAGAAAAAAACCAAGTTACACAGAGAGGGAATTTCTGCGAACGACAGACGGAGGGTGAGGAAATAAGAAAAAAAAAGAAAAAGAAAAAGAAAAAAAAACATCAACAGGTTACGAAAAGAGGGAATTTCTCAAATTTCTGGGAATGAATAAACACCTAGAGATCACTTACAAATTCAGGGAATTTCTAGGAATGACAGAAGGAGGGTGAAGGAACGACAGAAGGTGTTGAGGAAAGAGAAATACACTGACACATAAACAAGTTACGAAGAGCACTTGTACGTTACTCTCCAGCGACATCACCTCTTTTCTTTTTTTTTTTTTTCAGCAGAGGTTTTACAGCGCTCGCAACTGCATAAGGTCATATGAGCGCCAAGGGGTGGGTGTCAACAAAGAAGTCCTAACAGGGAATCAGACTTACTCTGTTCACCTCTCTAGCTTCAACAGCACAAGGTCTGCTTCGACTATCAAGGCACCCCGGAAATAGCGGGTCACAAGAGAGTGACAAACATACAAAAGAAGTAGAGGAAAATGACAATAGTACGGACTAGGAAAGAAAAAGCAGCAGTTCCCTGTTGTAGATCAGGCACAGTTATGAGCGTGACATGAATCAGCCTATTTACAATTCTACTATGCTTGAACGAGAAATGTCCCCCCTTTGGGAATGGCCTAAAGACACTACAATCAGTGGCACCACCTGGGGGTACATCACCTCTAAGACGCGGCACTCGTATCACCTAATTGTGTTGCAAGAGCCGTAAAACATTTACTAAAACTAAAAAAAACTGTATTACTGTGACTGTCCACAGCACTCACCTTCAGCTTATCCTTCTTGAAGGTGAGACTTCCGTCCTTGATGGTCTGAAGGACATCACCCGGGGAGGGGTTCGAACCCAGGGGCTCCAGTCTTGCTGAGAAAAACGCTATCACCTGTGAATTGGTAAAACGATATACGTTTAAAGGACCAAAACAAACCGGAAACTCATGTATGTAAAGCATCTTTTCCACAGATACATCAGACCGAGCTGAGGTTCAAACCACACATACTGTGTCTGTACTATAATAACTACCATCACCATGTACTGTATCTATGCTATAATAACTAGGTCATCACCATGTACT
>NW_004798266.1:220319-222837 GCF_000002075.1 Aplysia californica | reverse complement strand
ATTACAGCACAACCTATGATAGGGTTTGACACAATAGAATTGGAAATCCTCCATTGAGGTCTATAATGATCTATATAAATCTAGATCTAGATCTAGATTCTATTAGAACAAGAGAGTCGGACTTTTGAATGAATCCACACGATCTGAACAATTGAATTAGTCAACAAACGAAATTCAAAATGGCCGCTCGAGCACGAAACTGAAAGTAGATAATTTAGGTTGTCGTCCTTTTCCGTATTCGCATTTCTACTTAGGTTCCGACAATTATGTCGGAAACGCCGACGTCGGCAGTCGGCGGTGCGCGCGTCGGCGGTCGGCACGAAAACGAAAGTGCCGACGAAGCCGACGGGGAAAAAAGGGGTCGCTGGCAGTCGGCCAGGCCTCACACTACGCACATTGACTGATACAGGTGGGCCTAGCGATAGCATCGGCCGGTTCGCGGGTCGGGTCGCGATTGTCGGATTTCAGACGATTGTCGGCAAACATGCAGGTCTACAGCAGTTCCCTGTTGTAGATCAGGCACAGTTATGAGCGTGACATGAATCAGCCTATTTACAATTCTACTGTGCTTGAACGAGAAATGTCCCCCCTTTGGGAATGGCCTAAAGACACTACAATCAGTGGCACCACCTGGGGGTACATCACCTCTAAGACGCGGCACTCGTATCACCTAATTGTGTTGCAAGAGCCGTAAAACATTTACTAAAACTAAAAAAAACTGTATTACTGTGACTGTCCACAGCACTCACCTTCAGCTTATCCTTCTTGAAGGTGAGACTTCCGTCCTTGATGGTCTGAAGGACATCACCCGGGGAGGGGTTCGAACCCAGGGGCTCCAGTCTTGCTGAGAAAAACGCTATCACCTGTGAATTGGTAAAACGATATACGTTTAAAGGACCAAAACAAACCGGAAACTCATGTATGTAAAGCATCTTTTCCACAGATACATCAGACCGAGCTGAGGTTCAAACCACACATACTGTGTCATTACTATAATAACTACCATCACCATGTACTGTATCTATGCTATAATAACTATCATCACCATGTACTGTATCTATGCTATAATAACTATCATCACCATGTACTATACTATAACTACATCCCCACCATGTACTGTATCTATGCTATAATAACTATCATCACCATGTACTGTATCTATGCTATAATAACTACCATCACCATGTACTGTATCTATGCTATAATAACTATCATCACCATGTACTGTATCTATGCTATAATAACTATCATCACCATGTACTGTATCTATGCTATAATAACTATCATCACCATGTACTGTATCTATGCTATAATAACTATCATCACCATGTACTGTATCATCACATACTGTGTCTGTACTATAATAACCATCGCCATGTACTGTATCTATGTCACTATCTAGGTCACCACCAAGTACTATGTTACTATCTAGGTCACCACCAAGTACTATGTTACTATCTAGGTCATCACGTACTGTGTCAATGTTACTATCTAGGTCACCACCAAGTACTATGTTACTATCTAGGTCACCACCAAGTACTATGTTACTATCTAGGTCACAACAAGTACTATGTTACTATCTAAGTCACCACCAAGTACTATGTTACTATCTAGGTCACCACCAAGTACTATGTTACTATCTAGGTCACCACATCATACTGTGTCTGCACTATAATAACCATCATCATATACTGTACCTATACTATAATAACTATCATCACCATGTATCTATGCTATAACTACACCACCACCACCTACTGTGTCTATGTTACTATCTAGGTCACCACCAAGTACTATGTTACTATCTAGGTCACCACCAAGTACTGTGTTACTATCTAGGTCATAACCAAGTACTATGTTACTATCTAGGTCACCACCAAGTACTATGTTACTATCTAGGTCACCACCAAGTACTGTGTTACTATCTAGGTCATAACCAAGTACTATGTTACTATCTAGGTCACCACCAAGTACTATGTTACTATCTAGGTCACCATCAAGTACTATGTTACTATCTAGGTCACCACCAAGTACTATGTTACTATCTAGGTCACCACCAAGTACTGTGTTACTATCTAGGTCATAACCAAGTACTATGTTACTATCTAGGTCACCACCAAGTACTATGTTACTATCTAGGCCACCACCAAGTACTATGTTACTATCTAGGTCACCACCACATACTGTGTCTGCACTATACTAACCATCATCATACACCGTACCTATACTCTAATAACTATCATCACCATATACTATACTATAACTACATCGCTGGCACGTGGGAGTAGACCAGGTGGGGGTTGTACTGTATCTATGTTACTATCTAGGTCACCACCACTTACTGTGTCTATGTTATAATAACCACCACCACGTACTGTATCTATGCTATAACCACACCCCCACCATTTACTCTGTCTACGTTACTATCTAGGTCACCACCATTTACTCTGTCTACGTTACTATCTAGGTCACCACCATTTACTCTGTCTACGTTACTATCTAGGTCACCACCATTTAC